>NC_091990.1:71083841-71164704 GCF_044704955.1 Pristiophorus japonicus
GGTGATGGTACGGGGGGGTGTATTAGGGGGGGGTGGTATGGGGGTTGTATTGGGGGGGTGATGGTACGGAGGGGTGTATTGGGGGGGGTGATGGTACAGGGGGGTTTATTGGGGGGCGTGATGGTACGGAGGGGTGTATTGGGGGGGTGATGGTACGGGGGGTGTATTGGGGGGATGGTACGGGGGGATGATGGTACGGTGGGGGGTGTATTTGGGGGGGTGATGGTACGGGGGGGTGTATTGGGGGGGGGTGGTATGGGGGGGGTGTATTGGGGGGGTGATGGTACGGAGGGGTGTATTGGGGGGGTGATGGTACAGGGGGGTGTATTGGGGGGGGTGATGGTACGGAGGGGTGTATTGGGGGGGTGATGGTACGGAGGGGTGTATTGGGGGGGTGATGGTGCGGAGCGGTGTATTGGTACGGGGGGGTGTATTGGGGGGGGGTGATGGTACGGAGGGGTGTATTGGGGGGGGTGGTACGGGGGGGGGTGATGGTACGGAAGGGTGTATTGGGGGGGGGGTGGTACGGGGGGGTGTATTGGGGGGGATGATGGTACGGTGGGGGGTGTATTTGGGGGGGTGATGGTACGGGGGGTGTCGGTACAGGGGGGTGTATTGGGGGGGTGATACGGGGGGTTGTATTGGGGGGGATGATGGTACGGTGGGGTGTATTGGGGGGGTGGTACGGTGGGGTGTATTGGGGGGGTGGTACGGGGGGGTGATGGTACGGGGGGGTGTATTGGGGGGGGTGATGGTACGGGGGGGTGTATTGGGGGAGTGATGGTACGGGGGGGTGTATTGGGGGGGTGATGGTACGGGGGGGTGTATTGGGGGGGTGATGGTACGGGGGGTGTATTGGGGGGGTGGTACGGGGGGGTGTATTGGGGGGGTGATGGTACGAAGGGGTGTATTGGGGGGGGTGGTATGGGGGGGTGATGGTACGGGGGGGGTGTATTGGGGGGGGTGATGGTACGGGGGGGTGTATTGGGGGGGGTGATGGTACGGGGGGGTGTATTGGGGGGGGTGATGGTACGGGGGGTGTATTGGGGGGGGTGATGGTACGGAAGGGTGTATTGGGGGGGGTGATGGTACGGAGGGGTGTATTGGGGGGGTGATGGTACGGGGGGGTGTATTGGGGTGGGTGATGGTACGGAGGGGTGTATTGGTGGGGGTGGTACGGGGGGGTGCATTGTGGGGGGGTGTATTGGCGGGGTGATGGTATCGAGGGGTGTATTGGGGGTTGATGGTACGGAGGGGTGTATTGGCGGGGGGACTGATGGTACGGGGGGGAGGTATTGAGGGGTGATGGTACGGAGGGGTGTATTGGCGGGGGGGGGGGGGCTGATGTTACGGGGGGTGGGCTAACAGTGTTATGGCCGTGGGGTGCGTTGCGGATTTGACTGTCTAGTCTGACAGACGTTCTCTGCCATCGGCCGGCTCAGCGGTCCTGGGGCACGATGATTTTCTCCGCCCGTGCTCTTCGGCCTTTCTCCCTCTCTTGGGGTGTGACACTGTGTTTCTCCCTCCCTCACGCACAGGCGCCAGTCGAGAAAGGAGCCAGGCGAGGCGAGGTGCATGGGAACTCCGGCAAAGCCAAGAACGCGGTGGGAAAGGTACGGTGAGCAGCGCCAGCGGGTCCAGGAGCCTCCGCCCACATTCCAGCTGGCACTGGACTCTGACATTGAGCCCCAGTGTGAGGTCCCACACATGCCCTCTAACCTCTGACCCAGGGCGGGGGCTTTGTGCCCCGTGATCGGCAGCAGGCACTGAGCGAGCGAACCCCCGCTTGCCCTCCATAGAGTTAGCGTTTGTGCCGGAGGGGCCCGACTCACCAGGAGAGGCCGGAAATTACCGGGGACCACACAGAACATGCAGTGAGGCTGCTGCCCTGATGCAGTGTGTCGGGTTCAGTGGATCAGGCACCCCCAGGATTGGCAGACATCGGTCGGTATCACACAGTGTGTGCCCGAAGTGGGGGCTTGTTCGTGTCCCCACTCCCCCCAGACCCTGACCACCGTCCCCCTCGCCCCATGACGTTATCAGGGCGGCTTGTATCGAATGCGGCGGGTTAAGGGATGATCTCTAATGGTCGTGTTTACGATGATAAAGGGATTTGATGGGTAGATAGAGAGAAAGTATTTTCTCTGGTGGGGGGGATCCAGAACACGGGGCAAAATCTTTTCAGGGATGATGTCAGGAAGAACTCCTTCACACAAAGGCCAAAAAGCTTTTAATGCCGGGGTCAATTGGAAAGAAGCAGCGGCAGGCAGTGGATAAAGGGTTCAAACTGGGAGAGGCCGGAGCAGGAGAGGGTTTCGAGGAGGGTGGAACGATATTGGGCAGGAATGAGGGGCAGCCACAGGGAGTGGAGAGGAGCAGAGGTTCGGTGTGGAGAGGAGGCTACAGCAGTGTAGTGGGCGTGGTGTGGCCTGGGTGGGCCGGAGGGGCTGAGAGTGGGCCGTGGGTTAATGCTGCCAATGAGCGAGTTTGCAAACTGGAGGTGATGAAAGCAGGCACGGAGGTTTGAGTGATGGGGGTGGGAGGGGGACGGCGGAGCTGGCTGAAAGCATTGTGGGTAACAGGCAGGAGGCAGCCTGGGTCTGGGCACCATGCTGTGGTTCCATTGGCTGTCGCTCAGGCCCAGGTGGCAGTCAGTGAGTCAATGGTTGCCAGAAGTCCATCGGAGCTGGGAGGGGAATGGCTTCAGCGACCAGCACTGGGCTGTGGGGGATTTTGACCCAGCCAGGGTATTTCTGAGGAAGGGTGTTGAGTGATGAAGGCAGTGTGGGAGGACTGTCGATATCGGCAAGCTTGGGGGAGAGGCGAGGAAGGGAAATGGGTGGTCGGGAGTTCGGCGGGGGAAGAGCGGACGACCGGCTTCAAGGATGAAATGAGTTTACTGAGATATACGGGCGATGGAAGGGGATCTGTGAAGCATGGGGCGGGGGAGGAAGGGGGGAGCACAAAGAGGGAGGGGAGCACAGAGAGGGCGGGGGAAGGCAAGACTGGAGAAATGTCGGGGAGGGAAGGGACGGGACGGGACTAGGTGCAGGAGGCCGAATCGCCGGCTGAGTTTTGGACGTGCCCGATCAGTGGAGGGGCAGTCCGAGCTGCCTGGCCCTCCATGGCCCTCCAGGGTGATTTGTTGGTGGAGCCCTGCTACCTGCAGGATCAGACCTCCGCAGGCCACTCTCACAGGATCGTTGGGCCCGGGAGATGGAGGGGTGGGTGGGGGCAGGAGGTGGAGGGGTGGGTGGGGCCGGGAGGTGGAGGGGTGGGGGCGGGAGATGGTGTTTGTGGGTGGGGGCGGGAGATGGTGTTTGTGGGTGGGGGCGGGAGATGGAGGGGTGGGTGGGGCCGGGAGGTGGAGGGGTGGGGGCGGGAGATGGAGGGGTGGGTGGGGCCGGGAGGTGGAGGGGTGGGGGCGGGAGATGGAGGGGTGGGTGGGGCCGGGAGGTGGAGGGGTGGGGGCGGGAGATGGAGGGGTGGGTGGGGCGGGAGTTGGAGGGGTGGGTGGGGCCGGGAGTTGGAGGGGTGGGTGGGGCCGGGAGATGGAGGGGTGGATGGGGCCGGGAGATGGAGGGGTGGGGGTGGGAGATGGTGTTTGTGGGTGGGGCGGGAGATGGAGGGGTGGGTGGGGCCAGGAGGTGGAGGGGTGGGTGGGGCCGGGAGGTGGAGGGGTGGGGATGGAATATCACTCCGGGGTTTGCGGAGCGGGATGTTGGGGTCCGCGGGAGTCTCTGATCATTCTTCAGGGGCAGATGACAGTGAAGGTGTGGTGGGGTGGGGTTGAGGTCAGAAGGCCGCGTGCGATGACCCATGGAGGAGATGACCAATGCGGGGTGTGGGTGTCGATGTGGGAGGTGAGATGGAGCGGGGCGAGGAGGTTTGCAGGGATGTTGGTGGGGGTGTGGTATTGTGGGTGATGCCTTTTGGGGTCATGACTTGCTAACACATCTTTTCCCTGTCCTCACGTTGGTCCTGGTTCCAGCTGCAATACACACACAGGGAGCAGATCCCATCGGCACGTCCCTGGATACCGCAGAACTCGATTGGACACTCCATTATAGGGGATATGAACACCAAAAGAAAGGTGACTCTTTCACACCTGCCGCTGGCTACTGTGGAGTTCCAATACCCCACCTCCCGTTCCAATACCCCGCCTCATGCTCCAATACCCCGCCTCCTGTTCCAATACCCCGCCTCCTGTTCCAATACCCCGCCTCATGCTCCAATACCCCGCCTCCTGTTCCAATACCCCGCCTCCTGTTGCAATACCCCGCCTCATGCTCCAATATCCCACCTCCTGTTCCAATATCCCGACTGAATCCCAGTCAATGTGGGGAGGGGGAGTACAGACTGAGAGTGAATGGGGTGCAGGCTGAGAGTGAATGGGGTGTAGACTGACGGGGAATGGGGTACAGACTGATGGGGAATGGGGTGCAGGCTGAGAGTGAATGGGGTGCAGGCTGAGTGGAATGGGGTGCAGGCTGAGTGGAATGGGGTACAGACTGAGAGTGAATTGGGTGCAGGCTGAGAGTGAATGGGGTGGAGGCTGAGAGTGAATGGGGTGCAGGCTGAGAGTGAATGGGGTGCAGGCTGAGAGTGAATGGGGTGCAGGCTGACGGGGAATGGGGTGCAGACTGACGGGGAATGGGGTGCAGACTGAGAGTGAATGGGGTACAGGCTGACGGGGAATGGGGTACAGGCTGACGGGGAATGGGGTACAGGCTGACGGGGAATAGGGTACAGACTGAGAGTGAATGGGGTACAGGCTGAGAGTTCTTGGCCCCCTCCTTGCCTCATCTCTCGCTATCCTTCAGTGACATCATCTACAGGCACAGGGAGGGGTGCGGGTGGGATGGATTGACACCATCTCTACCGATCCATCCCATAACGATCTCCGCGCTGTCAGGCAGTCTGTCCAACATCACTTGCTGAACGTCGGGGAGACCAAAGTCATCATTCTTGGTGTCGCCCACCTAGACCACTCCCCCCACCATCGATGCCCTCCCACTTGGGCCCAAAAAACTGCACAGCCTTTGCGTAGTGTTTGACCCAGAGTGACGCTTCATATCCAACATTCTCTCAGTCACCTCCCCCTGCCCCCACCCCCCTCCCTCTGCCCCGACCCCCCTCCCTCTGCCCCGCCTCAATCTATTGAAACCCATAACGTATTCCTGTTAGTGTTTGATTCAACTCCTCCAATAGCCTCTGCCCTCCACAAGATCCAATGTCCAGAACCCAGCCTGTCCTGGCCTGCACTGTCATCCCAGCCATCCCCCTCTCCCCTGCTCGCTGACCTACATGCCTGCCTTCCCACAGAGCAACCAACTGAAATGCCTTGTCCTCATCTTCAATTCCCTCCCTGACCTTGTTCCTCCCCCTGCATCACCCCCTGCATCACGATCACCTAATTCTGGCCTCCTGTGCCCCCCCCCCCCCTTCCTCCTGCCATTGGGGCAGAGCCTTTCGCCTACCCGACTCCCCTACACACCCAACCCTCTCCGCTCTCCTTTAGAAACCTTCTCTAAACCTGCCTTGTGTCAGTCGTGGCTCAATGGTCTCACTCTTGCTTGAGTTAGAAGGTTGTGGGTTCAAATCCCACTCCAGAGACTTGAGCAGAAAATCTAGGCTGACACTCCAGTGCAGTGCTGAGGGAGTGCCGCACTGTCGGAGGTGCCGTCCTTCAGATGAGACGTTAAACTGAGGCCCCGTCTGCTTTCTCAGGTGGACTTAAAAGAAACTATGGCAGTATTTTGAAGAAGAGCAGGGGAGATGTCCCCACTGTCCTGGCCAATATTTATCCCTCAATCAACGTCACTAAAACAGTTTATCTGGTCATTATCACATTGCTGTTTGTGGGAGCTTGCTGGGTGCAAATTGGCTGCTGTGTTTCCTACATTGCAACAGTGACTACATTCCGAAAGCACTTCTTTAGCTGTGAAGTAATTTGGGATGCCATGAGGATGTGCAAAGCGCTATATAAATGCAAGTCGATCTTTGTAGGATAAAGAAAGTTGCTGTTGCCATGCCCCTCCTTTGATGGCTGTTTGTCTTCCATTCCAGGCTGCTTGGCTCGAAGCGATGTCCACAGCTTACCTCCGCAGGGGTCTTATCACCACTCCGGGGCAGAAATATGGTATGGTTTCCAGCTCGAGACTCCAGCATTAATCCCGAGTGCCCCACAGTGCAGCAATCCTTGGTAACCCTTAACTCCGACTGACAACGCCCCGACTGAATGGGATCAGGGAGCCCTCTGCTCCTCCATATAATGGGCCGCCTCTGGTCTTTATGGGAATTTCATGCTCCATTAAAGTGAGGAATACTGCTAGAAAATGGAATACTTCCCAGCACAGCACCCAGTATCAAACCAGCACTCCCAGGGCAGGTACAGGGGGTTAGATACAGAGTAAAGCTCCCTCGACACTGTCCCATCAAACACTCCCAGGGCAGGTACAGAGTAAAAAGCATTTTGAGAGATTAGGCATTTTGACTTTCCATCTGAAGGGCAGGTTGTGTTTCTGCACCCTCCACCCTCTCCCTATCCCTCCCTCCGCCCTCTCCCTGTCCCTCCCTCCCTCCCTCCGCCCTGCCCCTCCCTCCGCCCTCTCCCTGCCCCTCTCCGCCCTCTCCCTCCCTCCACCCTCTCCCTGTCCATCCCTCCGCCCTATCCCTGCCCCTCCCTCCACCCTCTCCCTCCCTCCACCCTCTCCCTGTCCCTCCCTCCACCCTCTCCCTGTCCATCCCTCCGCCCTCTCCCTGCCCCTTCCTCCCTCCCTCCCTCCGCCGGTCAGGTGACTGTGCTGAAAAACAAGTCACCGAAGGGAATTTATTGATTTTGGCCACACTGCAATTATTGGAGTTTCTTTTTCTCAATAAGCAAAGATCTCGGGTATTAAGTAATCTCCCTTCAAAATACTTCCCTGCTTCCTGCCTGGCTCCAGATACAAAGCTTTGAGTAAAATGAATATAAATCCACTGTAACTAAACAGATTGCTCCATCAGGCTGGAGGGTAGGGTTGGTTTTATTTGAGAATTAAACTTCTTAAACAAATATTAACCTTTGTTGCATCCTTCCTTCAGTAAGCACCTCTGCAATAGTACCTCTTGTTATCGAACAGCTCCTATTAATATACAAAACCTATACTGTAGAATTTACATCCGGACCTTGCTTCCCTAAACAAATAATGGTAGAGTCCTTCAAGGATTTCCCGCCTTTAAGTTAACCTTTGCGTTCCCTCTGGTGCACAACATGGTGCGCGATAAACTAGTAATGCAACATTTTAAAAGCAAACTTTCACTTGTCATCCTAGCAAGAAGTTGGTAGACAGTCCCAGCCCATGGACTGAATGCACAGTTAACCCCATTCTGCTATTCCATCTGTAAAGTGCAAAACAAATATAGCTGGAAACAGTCAGCAGGTCAGGCAACATCCGTGGGGAGAGAGAGATTATTCAGGTGAGATTTGCGGTCTAGGGAGGACTGAGGAAGAGTCTTCGGCCAGAGAAGGCAACTGAGTGACTTATTTTTCTCCACAGATGCTGCCTGACGTATTTCCAGTTTTTTTGTTTCAGATTGCCAGCATCTGCACTTGTTTTATGGTTTGGTTACAGTTGTTCTGCCTCCGACTCTGTCTGTTAGCCTCTCCTCAGATACCTCTCCCTAGTAATCATGCATTGGACAAGTAGAGCAACAATTTAGGTCCTGTTGCCCAGTAAAGGAGATCTCCACTAGTGGGAATTTAGCATGAGTCTGTACTGTCATGTGTTCCTTACTTCTTGAGATACGTTGTGAGAATAAATCATTAATATTCACCAGTTTTTACCTCTCGGAGTTTCAGACCCAGTCCACTTCCTCGCTGTATGAGTCCAGTCAGATTGCTGCCAGATAACACGCTCTCTCTCTCTCGCTCTCAGACCAGTTTGCGTGGGACGGCGGATACAGTCGGCTCACCCCCGTGAGCTCACAGCGGCGAGCTGTGTCCCAGAGGCATGCCCTCCCAGTCAGCATCGTAGACCAGCGGCAGTGTCCGGAGCGACAGCGGGCGGCCAGTCCCCCCATCAAGCAGCATCCGCTTCCCTTCGACGCCGATCTGGAGTACACGGACCTGTGTCAGCGGTGTCTGAGTGACGACAGCTGGAAACTAGGTAAGGACGCGCTTTGTGTGAGCGCGAGTCTCAGTACATGTGCCGCTCCCCTTAGCTCTCTCGACTGTTCGGTAACCACGGGGCTGGTGGTGACTCAGTGGTGTATCATAGGTTTGCCCCACAGGATTCACGGTCAATGGATACATGTTCTGCCAACAAAGCAGTGACAAATGGAGTTCTACACAGCTCTGTTCTGGCTCTTCTGTTAATACTGTTCAAAAATGACTCGGGGGTGGGGGGGGGGTGTTATCGTGCTAAGTATTAAAGTATTCTGATGAGACCAAGCTCTGTGGAATAAGAGAAACTCACAGCATGCAGCATGCGGTGGTGGGCTAAGCCATGGCAGATGGATTGTAGGAGAACAGGAATTATTATCATCATAGGCAGTCCCCCGCAGTCGAGGAAGACTTGCTTCCACTCTAAAAGTGAGTTCCCAGGTGGCTGTATTTTCTGATGCAGTAATTACAGTCTCTCTCACAGGTGGGACAGACAGTGGTTAAAGGAAAGGGAGGGTGAGACTGGTTTGCCACACGCTCCTTCTGCTGCCTGCGCTTGCTTTCTGCATGCTCTCGGCAACGAGACTCGAAGTATGGAAAGTGGTCCACGTTGTCCAAGGCCGCGCCGTGGATTTTGATGAGTGTAAGGTGGAGCATTACAGTGAGGAAAATTGAGAAGGTGGTTGGCGCGATGACGCAGCCCTGCTTGACCCCAGTCCGGACGTGGATTGGGTCTGTGGTGGAGCTGTTGGTCAGGAGCAAGGCCTACATGTCATCGTGGAGCAGGCGGAGCATGGTGATGAACTTTCGGGGGCAACCGAAATGGAGGTGGACGCTCCATAGTCCCTCGCGGTTGACAGTGTCAAAGGTCTTGGTGAGGTCAAAGAAGGCCACGTACAAGGGTTGGTGCTGTTCCCCTGCACTTCCCTTGTAGTTGTTGCGCCGTGAAGATCATGTCCGTTGTACCCTGAAGGGGTCGAAATCCGCACTGTGACTCCGGGAGGAGCTCCTCAGCCACAGGGAAAAGACGGTTGAGGAGGATTCTTGCGATGACTTTCCCAGTGGCTGACAACAGGGAGATTCCTCTGTAGTTGCTGCAGTCGGATTTGTCCCCTTTTTTGAAGATGGTCACAATTACGGCATCTCTGAGATCTCCCGGCATGCTCTCCTCCTTCCAAGAGACCAGGAAAGGGTAAAGCTGTACACAGTGAAATAATTCAGTTACTCCATCATAGAATCCACCAACCCATGTGATCTTCCACAGCCCTTGTATACTCTCCCCTATCATAGAATTCACCACCCATTTAACCTCCTTCCATAGCCCATGTGTGCTCTACCTGATCATAGACTCCAACCACCTATTTAATCTCCTCCCACAACCCATGTACACTCTACATTATCATAGACTCTACCCACCCATTTAATGTCCTTCCACAGCCCTTGTACACTCTCCCACAGGTACAGCAGGAGGGGCGAAGAAGCGGCAAGAGTTTGTAGAAGGAGAGGTGTGAGTCTGGGGCCCAGGAGAGGCGAGGGCCCAGGGGCAGCACGGGCCAGCCCACACTGCGATATGTGTGCACTAGGTCCGTGCAGCAGAGCCGGTCTCCAGTCGTCCTGGTTAATCCTTGCCACTGGACCCAGACCTAGCTCTGTCAAACCCGTGTGGTGGCTGGTGTGCAACGGCCACCACACGTTAAAAAAATCCACGCCCAGGCATCTTCCACCCTCTGAGATGTAGTTTGGGATCTGGAATATTAGGTCCTTCATTGAAACACCTGTGAACTCATCCCGTTTTGGCGTGGAAGCAAGTCATCCTCGCTTCGAGGGACTGCCTCTGATGACACTCTACCCACCCATTTAATCTCCTGCCACAACATCTGTACATTCTTCCCTATCATGGTTTCAAAAGAGTTGGATGCAGAGATAATGGATGCATTGGTTGTGATCTTCCAGAATTCCCTAGATTCTAGAACGGTCCCAGTGGATTGGAAGGAAGCAAATGTAACACCGCTATTCAAAAAAGGTGAGGACGGGGGAGAGAAAACAGGGAACTATAAGCCAGTGTTGTGTGCGTAAATAAACACCCAAACCAGTGTCATAAGCTCGCATCTTCACTTTCGCCTCCAAATCAGATCGGGCGAAAGTTCAGCCCTCACACCGACGAACTCGATGATGGAACTCGATGGAACGCTTGTAGACTGATACAAGCTTACAGGCCGACAGACCAGCAGGATGGAACAGAGGCAACATTCTGTTTCCCAACCAAAAACCTCGATCAAACACGGCAAACTCCACGCCAGTCTCAGTATATCGGAACACAACCCGGCTATCTCAAGGACTTTGTCTGTTCATAGACTGTGGTTTTCAGAGGGGAGTAAATATGTTGTGTTCATACTCTTTGTTTGTTACAGGTCATTAGACAGGCATTAGGACCCTGCGGGAGCTATTCACACACTGCTGTAAACAAGCTGGTTGATGCTGGTTTAAGAACATCATTTTGGGAGTTGCTATAAAGGACACAGTTACCGTACTTTACTCCTGTTTCAGTTAGTCTGTTTATTTACGTACACAAGAGCCAGTTAGCCTGACATCAGTAGAAGGGAAAATGCTAGAATCTATTATTAAGAACATGGTAACTGTGATGTATGTAAACTTGTAATTACCATGTCTAACCACCAGAGGGCTTATTCCCTGGAATCCCAAGGGATCCCACAATCCCTTGGGAGCACCTGTATATAAGGAGGCCTCACAGGCTGGAGAGGCACTCTGAGATCTGTAATAAAGGACTACGGTCACACCTTGCTTGCAGTATCTAGTCTGACTCTTTATCCAAGACATAACAACTGGCTATGAGATACAGATGACGAACCCCAACGCAACGATGCAGAGAACTGTGGGCATCCTGGAGAAATTTTCGGAGGGACATGATTGGGAAACCTTCGTGGAGCGACTTGACCAATACTTTGTGGCCAACGAGCTGGAAGGAGAAGTGAACGATGCCAAACGAAGGGTGATCCTCCTCACCGTTTGCGGGGCATCAGCGTATGGCCTCATGAAAAACCTGCTCGCTCCAGCAAAACCCACAGACAAGACGTACGATGAGTTGTGCACACTGGTCCGGGAGCATCTAAACCTGAAGAAAAGTGTTCTGATGGCGAGGTATCGGTTCTATACGTACAAGAGGTCTGAAGGCCAGGAAGTGGCGAGCTACGTCGCCGAGCTAAGGTGCCTTGCAGGACATTGCGAATTTGAAGGACACTTGGAGCACATGCTCAGGGACTTCTTTGTACTTGGCATTGGCCATGAAGTAATACTTCGCAAACTTTTGACTGTAGAGACCCCAACCTTGAGTAAAGAGATAGCGATAGCCCAGGCATTTATCACCACCAGTGACAATACCAAACAAATTTCCCAGCACACTAGTGCTGCTGCAAGTACTGTGAACAAAGTAATGTTGTTTTCGAATCGAAATGTACTTGGCAGGACTTACATGCCTGCAGCTGCACAGCCGCAGATGACTCAGAGTCCGCCATGAAGGGTGGTGAATACAAGACAATTAACACCTTGTTGGCACTACGGGGGTGATCATCGTTTCCATTCATGCCGCTTCAAAGGATACATTTGCAAGGGCTGTGGAACAATGGGACACCTCCAATGTATGTGCAGGCGAGCTGCAAACCCTGCTAATCCTGCAAACCACCATGTTGCAGAGGAGGACAGATCCACGGTGGATCATGATCATGACAAACCAGAGCCTCAGACCGAGGAGGCAGAGATAAATGGGGTGCACACATTTACCACAAAGTGTCCCCCGATAATGCTGAAGGTTGAATTAAATGGACTCCCGGTGTCCATGGAGCTGGACACGGGCGCAAGCCAGTCCATAATGAATAAAAAGACTTTCGATAAGTTGTGGTACAGCAAGGCTTCAAGGCCAGTCCTGACAACAATTCGTACCAAACTGAGAACGTACACAAAGGGACTGATTCCCGTAATTGGCAGTGCTACCGTAAAGGTCTCCTACGATGGAGCGGTGCACGAGTTACCACTCTGGGTGGTACCGGGCATTGGCCCCATGTTGTTCGGCAGGAACTGGCTGGGAAAGATACGCTGGAACTGCGACAATGTCTGAGCGCTTTCGTCCGTCGACGGCACCTCATGTGCCCAGGTCCTAAGCAAGTGCCCCTCGCTGTTCGAGCCAGGCATTGGGAAGTTCCAAGGAGCAAAAGTGCAAAACCATTTGATTCTGGGGGCACAACCCATCCATCACAAGGCGAGACCGGTACCTTACATGATGAGAGAGAGGGTGGAGATCGAGCTGGACAGGCTGCAACGAGAGGGCATCATTGCGCCAATCGAATTCAATGAGTGGGCCAGTCCGATTGTTCCAGTCCTCAAGGGAGACGGCACCATCAGAATCTGTGGTGATTACAAAGTAACTATCAATCGTTTCTCGCTGCAGGATCAGTACCCGCTACCAAAGGCAGACGACCTATTTGCGACACTGGCAGGAGGGAAAACGTTCACAAAGCTGGACTTTAACCTTGGTCTGCATGACGCAGGAGTTGGAGGAATCTTCAAAAGGCCTCACCTGCATCAACACGCACAAATGTATTTTCGTTTACAACAGATGCCCATTTGGGATTTGATCGGCCATGGCGATATTATGGAAAGCTTGCTGAAGTCGGTCCCGTGCACCGTGGTCTTCCAGGACGACATTTTGCTTACACGTCGGGACACCGTCGAGCACCTGCAGAACCTGGAGGAGGTTCTTAGTCGATGAACAAGACAGGTCCAGGCTCGCTGGCGATTGTGAAAACCAGGATCAGTGAAAAGTGGATAGCCGGAATTTCCTGATCCATGTACGGTTGTCGTTGCTCAATTCGGTCTATTCCAAACTCCACTCTGAAATGTTTGTTCCATGGGTTTGTTTTATCACTTGTTAATCATGTGGGGCTCAGGCTAAAATGCTCGAAGTGCGTATTCCTGGCATCTGAAGTGGAATTCCTGGGGAGAAGAATTGCGGCAGATGGCATCAGACCCACCGATTTGAAGATGGAGGCAATCAAGAATGCACCGAGACCACAGAACGTGACGGAGCTGCGGTTGTTTCTAGGATTCCTGAACTATTTCGGTAACTTCTTACCAGGTCTTAGCACATTGTTAGAACCCCTGCACTCTTTACTGCGTAAAGGAGATGAATGGGTATGGGGTAAAAGCCAAGAAAATGCCTTTGAGAAAGCTAGGAAGCTGTTATGTTCAAAAAAATTGCTTGTGTTGTACGATCCATGTAAGCGTTTGGTACTAACATGTGATGCGTCGTTGTACAGGGTCGGCTGTGTATTGCAACAAGCTAATGAATTTGGGAAATTGCAACCAGTTGCTTATGCATCCAGAAGTCTGTCTAAGGCTGAGAGGGCCTACAGTATGATCGAAAAAGAAGCATTAGCGTGTGTTTACGGGGTAAAGAAAATGCATCAATATCTGTTCAGGCTCAAATTTGAATTGGAAACCGACCATAAGCTGCTTATATCCCTCTTTTCTGAAAATAAGGGAATAAATACGAATGCATCGGCCCGCATCCAGAGATGTGCGCTCACGTTGTCCGCATACAACTATGCCATCCGCCACAGGCCAGGCACAGAAAACTGTGCCGATGCTCTCAGTAGGCTGCCATTGCCCACCACGGGGGTGGAGATGGCACAGCCCGCAGATCTAGTTATGGTAATGGAAACATTCGAGAATGAGCAATCACCTGTTACCGCCCGACAGATTAGAACCTGGACGAGCCAGGACCCCTTACTGTCCTTAGTAAAAAACTGTATGCTCCACGGGAGTTGGTCCAGTGTCCCGTTAGAGATGCAGGAAGAAATAAAGCCATACCAGCGGCGCAAAGATGGCATGTCTATACAGACAGACGGCCTCCTATGGGGTAATCAGGTAGTTGTACCAAAAAAGGGCAGGGACACTTTCATTAATGATCTCCACAGCACCCACCCAGGCATTGTAATGATGAAAGTGATAGCCAGATCCCACGTGTGGTGGCCCGGGACCGATGCAGACTTAGAGTCCTGCGTGCACAACTGTAACACATGTTCACAGTTAAGCAATGCACCCGGGGAGGCGCCACTAAGTTTATGGTCCTGGCCCTCCAAACCGTGGTCCAGGGTCAGTGTCGACTATGCAGGCCCCTTCTTGGGAAAAATGTTTTTAGTGGTTGTAGATGCGTACTCCAAATGGATTTAATGTGAGATAATGTCGGCAAGCACATTGAAAGCCTACAGGCCATGTTTGCCACGCACGGCCTGCCTGATGTCCTTGTAAGTGACAATGGGCCGTGTTTCACCAGTGCTAAGTTAAGGAGTTCATGACCTGCAATGGGGTCAAACATGTCACATCTGCCCAGTTTAAACCAGCGTTCAACGGTCAGGAAGAACGAGCAGTTCAAACAATCAAGCAGAGCTTGAAAAGGGTAACTGAAGGCTCACTGCAGAATCGCTTATCCCGAATCCTGCTTAGTTACCGCACAAGACCCCACTCACTCACTGGGGTTCCTCCCACTGAACTGCTCATGAAAAGGGCACTTAAGACAAGGCTCTCATTAGTCCAGCCTGATCTACACAAACAGATAGAGAGCAGGCGGCTTCAACAGAATACATATCATGATCGCGCAAATGTGTCACGTGAAATTGAAGTAAATGATCCTGTATTTGTGTTGAACTATGGACAAGGTCCCGTTGATTGCTGGCACTGTTTTGGCCAAAGAGGGGAGTAGGGTGTTTGTGGTTAAACTCTCAAATGGAGTCACCTGCAGAAAACGCTTGGACCAAACCAAACTCAGATTTATGGACTATCCAGAACAACCCACAATAGACGCTACCTTTTTCGACCCTCCAACACACATAAGTGGCAACTGACCCAGCGGTTGACCACGAAGCAGAACCCATCACCCGCAGTAGCCCAGCAAGACTCACCACTCCCAGCAGTCCAGCAAGGCCAGCTGCACAGCAGCCCAGCGAAGGCCCAAGAAATGACTCACCAACACCAGCATTTGCACCGAGACGATCAACCAGGGAAAGGAAGGCCCCAGATCGACTCACATTGTAAATAGTTACACTATTGACTTTGGTGGGGGGAGCGTTGTTATGTATGTAAACCTGTAAATACCATGTCTAACCAACAGAGGGCTTATCCCCTGGAGTCCCAAGGGATCCCACAATCCCTTGGGAGCACCTGTATATAAGGAGGCCTCACAGGCTGGAGAGGCACTCTGAGACCTGTAATAAAGGACTACGGTCACACCTTACTTTGAGCTTGCAATATCTAATTTGACTGTTTATCCAAGACATAACAGTAACAGGGCACTTGGAAAATCACAATATGATTAGGCAGTCAACATGGTTTAATGAAAGACAAATTAAGATCAGCCATGATCTTGTTGAATGATGGAGCAGGGTCGAGGGGCCGAATGGCCTACTCCTGGTCCTAATTCTTAGGTTCTTAAATCGTATTTGACAGATCTATTAGAGTTTTTTGAGGATGTAACGAGCAAAGGGGAACCAGTGGATGTGGTGTATTTGAATTTTCACAAGAGGTTGTTGCACAAATTGAGGGCTCATGGGATTGGGGGTAATATGTTAACCTGGATTGAGGATTGGTTAATGGAAAGAGAGTTGGGATAAACTGGTCATTTTCAGGTTGGCAGGCTGTAACTAGTCGGGTGCCCATTGGATCAGTACTTAGACCTCAGCTATTTACAATCTGTGTTAATGACTAAGATGAAGGGACTGAGTGCAATGTATCCAAGTTTGCTGACAGTACAAAGCTAGGTGGGAAAGTAAGCTGTGAGGAGAACACAGAGACTGCAAAGGGACATAGACAGGTTAAGTGAGTGGGCAATAAAGTGGCAGATGGAGTATAATGTGGGAAAATGTGAGGTTATTCACTTTGGTAGGAAGATTGGAAAAGCAGATTACTTTATAAAAGCTGAAAGAATAGTAAATGTTTGTATTCAGCGGGACCTGGTTGTCCTTGTACACGAATGACAGAAAGTTAGTATGCAGGTACAGCAAGCAATAAGGAAAGTAAATGATATGTTAGCCTTTATTGCAAGGGGGTTGGAGTATACGAGTAAGGGGTGGGCAGATCCATTAGCACATTTGTAGACCCACCCATCATGCCGCCCACGTCTGACGGCCGATGTCCCAGCTTCCAGTGCAGCACATGCAGCAGCCACCCAAGGTGGGAGTGCTGCAGGGGAAGCTCAGACTGCTGCCATCTTGACTGGGTTTACCAGCGGTGCAAAGGGGCTCGCAGGGTGTCCCAGCAGTCTGTCCTCCAGCAGATTGCTGAGGTGCCACCCCTGGGAAGTGGCAGTGGCTCCGTGGAGGCCGAGCGTGCTGCCCTCTCTCGGGATGGCAGTATCCCTGCCACTCTGCCAGTGCTGCCTGCCATCCCGCCAACCCAGACTGTTGCCGCCCAGGCCGAGGAGCTGCTCGAAGTTGTCCTGCAAGGCCATCTATGGATCCCCCACTGAAGATCAGCAGCCTTCCTCCAGGCCTGCTGCAGCCCTGGGCTAGCACTGCCAGGAGCACTAGGACAGGTAAAGACACACACAAGACAAGCACTAAGGGATTGCACAAGGGCGATTCATTGATTTTTTTGATCTAATATTGGGTGGATAAATTTATAAAGCTGGATTGGATGTTTGCTTTGCTGTGGCATTTATTGCAGCATTGCGGCCAAGAAGATGCTGTGCTGGTCAGAAACAGAGGGAAGGTAAGGTGTGGGACTAATGGGGAATTGGAACTTTCTTCATTGGAACCACAGGCGGATGATTCGATCCCGGATATCCTGGGTTGCTTCCTCCTCTTGCTCCTCCTGCTCCTGAGCTGCTAGCCGTGACCCTGGTGGTAGGTTGTGGAGGATACAGCAGACCATCACGAATCGGGTGAGTACTGTAGGGCTCCTCCAGAACGGCCCAGACTGTTGCTTCAGCTCCCCACTGGTCTGCCCTTTGATGTTTCACGTGGCAACATGGCTCCGGTTGTGGGCATGCTGGCCGCAAGTGGTTGGGTTGCGGAGCGGAGTCACGAGCCAGGTGGTCAAGACGTGGACCATGTACAGCAGACACCTCAAGTCGCTGGAGAAATACCACCAACAATGTCTCCGCAAGATCCTGCAAATCCCCTGGGAGAACCAACATTAGCATCCTCGATCAGGCCAACATCCTCAGCATTGAAGCACTGACCACACTCGACCAGCTCCGCTGGGCAGGCCACATAGTCCGCATGCCAGACACGAGACTCCCAAAGCAAGCGCTCTGCTCGGAACTCCTTCACGGCAAACAAGCCAAAGGCGGGCAGCGGAAATGTTACAAGGACACCCTCAAAGCCTCCCTGATAAAGTGCAACATCCCCACCGACACCTGGGAGTCCCTGGCCATAGACCGCCCTAAGTGGGGGAAGTGCATCCGGGAGGGTACTGAGCTCCTCGAGTCTCATCGCCGAGAGCATGCAGAAATCAAGCGCAAGCAGCGGAAAGAACGTGCGGCAGCCAGTCCCACCCACCCCTTTCCCTCAACCACTGTCTGTCCCACCTGTGACAGAGACTGTGGTTCTCGTATTGGACTGTTCAGTCACCTAAGAACTCATTTTTAGAGTGGAAGCAAGTCTTCCTCGATTCCTAGGGGCTGCCTATGATGATGATGATGATGCACCCTGCGGAAGCCCGCTATTCTGGTAAAACCATGTGCAGACTCTGCCCACTTCTCTCTGCCATAAGGAGCGCCTGTCACCTCTCTCATCCAGCAGTGGGTGGTGAGCTGGGAGATGTTACAATGTCACCGGCTCCAGTCTGGAAGGATCCCGCCACGAAAGAATTCCGAGCCCTGGTCACCTTCACAGCCGCTGGCAGTGCTGTCCTTGCCCTGGAGAGAGGCTGCAGGTCTGGCTGCAAGAGGTGGCAGAGTTCTGTCAGCACCTGCTTCGTAAAGCACAGACACCTCAGATCATCATCATCATCGTAGGCGGTCCCTTGAAGCGAGGATGACTTGCTTCCACACCAAAAGGGATGAGTTCACAGATGTTTCAATGGAGGACCCGACCGCTGCACATCAGCCACCACACGGGCTTGACAGAGCGAGGTTTTGGTCCAGTGGCAAGGGTTAACCAGGACGACTGGAGACCAGCTCTGCTGCATGGACCTAGTGCGCGCACATATCGCAGTGTGGGCTGGGCTCTGGGCCCCGTACCCTCATTCGCCGCACCCCCGCCACAATCTCTCGCCGCTCCTCTGCACCAAACATTTGCTGCACCTCCGCCACGATCACTTGCCGAATCTCAGTCACGATCCCTCACTGTTCCTCCGCCCCGATCGTCCACCGACGAATGATTGATGCGGAGAAGGAGAGAGACACCTCACACACTGCTCTGGGCTCAGCTTGAAGTCAGAGAATTGCTCTCGGAAGCCCCTGTGTGGGTAAGGCCTCCTGCTGAGAGCCCTTCGTCCCTCCTCCTCCCTCTGCGAGCAGCTTGTCCTCTTCTTCACTGCCTCCGCTCCATCTCTCTGTCATGTTGCAGGCCAAGGGGGTTGACAACTCGAGCCCCCATGACTGTGAGCAAGTGACCTGACCAGAACCCTTGAAGTCAGAACCAAGGCCCTCTCCACTTGCAGCACCACTCCCTGTCACCTCACAATTGTAGGAAGCTGCAAATATTTCCGCAAACTTACACAGGACTAACAGAAATCAAAAAGCAAGTTACCTGAAAGTTGGTGATGTTCCAATTAGCGCTAGTGTTCAGCTGTGCCAGGTTAACAGGAGACATTAGTTGGAGCAATGATGATGAAAATGGCAGCGCTGATTGGCATCACTATCTGCCTGCTGACCATACTTCCAGCACACGCTCCGAACAGCCGACAAAACGCCCTCACCAAGATGGTGTCCGGCCCGGCTGGCACCAGAAGTGTGCGCACACTGCTCGATTCATTCGATTTATTCCTAGGATGAGAGGGCTTGACAGGGTAGATGCTGAGAGGCTGTTTCTCCTGGCTGGCGGATCTAGAACTAGGGATCACAGTCTCAGGATAAGGGGTCAGCCATTTAGGATTGCGATTTCTTCACCAACAACTTGTATTTATATGGCGCCTTTAACGTAGTGAAACGTCCCAAGGCGCTTCACGGGAGTGTTATGAGATAAAAAAATTTGACACCGAGCCGCATAAGTAGAAATTAGCGCAGGTGACCAAATGCTTGGTCAAAGAGGTATGTTTTAAGGAGCGTCTTGAAGGAGGAAAGAGAGGCGGAGAGGTTAGGGAGGGAGTTCCAGAGCTTGGGGCCCAGGCAACAGAAGGCACGGCCACCGATGGTGGAGCGATGCTCAAAAGGGCAAAATTAGAGGAGCGCAGACATCTCGGGGGGTGGGGTGGGGGGGGCGGGAGGTTTGTGGGGCTGGAGGAGATTAGAGATAGGGAGGAGCGATTTGAAAATAAGGATGAGAATTTTGAAATCAAGGCGTTGCCTAACTGGGAGCCAATCTCGGTCAGCGAGCACAGGGGTGATGGGTGAGCGGGACTTGGTGCGAGTTAGAACATGGGCTGCTGAGTTTTGGATCACCTCTAGTTTACGTAGAGTAGAATGCGGGAGGCCAGCCAGGAGTGCGTTGGAATAGTCAAGTGTAGAGGTAACAAAGGCATAGATGAGGGTTTCAGCAGCAGATGAGCTGAGGCAAGGGCGGGGACGGGCGATGTTACGGAGGTGGAAGTAGGTGGTTTTAGTTATTGCTGCGGATATGTGGCCGGAAGCTCATTTTAGGGTCAAATATAACACCTAAGTTGCGAACAGTCTGGTTCAGCCTCAGACAGGAGTTGGGGAGAGGGATGGAGTCAGTGTCTAGGGAATGGAGTTTGTGGCGGGGACCGAAAACAATGGTGTCGGTCTTCCCAATATTCACTTGGAGAACATTTCTGCTCATCCAGAACTGGATGTTGAAGTCCGGGAGAGGGCTGTGAATCTTTGGAATTCTCTGCCCCAGAGGGCTGTGACTGCTCAGTCGATGAGTATATTCAATACTGAGATCGATAGGTTTTTGGGCATTAAGGAAATCAAGGGATATGGGGATGGTCTGGTAAAATAGAGTTGATGTACACAAGTTCGGCCATGATCTTATTGATGGCCTTTGGCCTACTCCTGCTCCTATTTCTTATTATATGTTACTCTATCATGGGCTCCACCCACCCATTTGGTCTCCTTCCACAGCCCGTGTGCACTCAATCCTTTCTTGGACTTCCCCCATCCATTTAATCTCCTTCCACAGCCCATGTAAACAGTACCCTATCATTAACTCTACCTCCATTTAATCTTCTACCACTGCCCCTGATCACTCTGCCCTGGACTCTGGCCTCCCATCTAGTAATGAAGTCAGTGGGGATCCGCTGGAAAACTCTCCACTGGCTGGAGTCATACCCAGCACAAAGGAAGATGGTTGTTGGAGATCAATCATCACAGCCCCAGGACATCGCTGCAGGAGTTCCTCAGGGCAGTGTCCTAAGCCCAACCATCTTCAGTTGCTTCATCAATGACCTTCCCTCCATCATAAGGTCAGAAATGGGGATGTTCACTGATGATTGCACAGAGTTCAGTTCTATTTGCAACTCCTCAGATAATGGAGCAGTCCATGCCCTCATGGAGCAAGACCTGGACAACATTCAGGTTTGGGCTGATAAGCGGCAAGTAACATTTGCACCACATAAGTGCCAGGCAATAACCATCTCCAACAAGCGAGAGTTTAACCATCGCCCCTTGACATTCAATAGCATTACCATCGCTGAATCCCCCACCATCAACATCCCGGGGGTCACCATGGAGCAGAAACTTAACTGGACCAGCCACATAAATACTGTGGTTACAAGAGCAGGTTAGAGGCGAGTTATTCTGCAGTGAGTGTCTCACCTCCTGACTCCCCAAAGGTCTGCCACCACCTACAAGGCACAAGTCAGGAGTTTGCTGGAATGGTCACTTGCCTGGATGAGAGTAGCTCCAACAACACTAAAAAAGCTCAACACCATCCAGGACAAAGCAGCCCGTTTGATGGGGACAGCATCCACCACCTTCAACATGCACTCCCTCCACCACCGGCGCACCGTGGTGCAGTGTGTACCATCTACAAGATGCACTACAGCAACTTGCCAAGGCTTCTTCGGCAGCACCTCCCAAACCCGTGACCTCTGCCTCTGAGAAGGACAAGGGCAGCAGGAGCATGGAAACATCATCTCCAAGTCCTCCTCGAAGTCATACCATCCTGACTTGGAAATATATCGCTATTCCTTCATCATCGCTGGGTGAAAATCCTGGAACTCCCTCCCTAACAGCACTGTGGGAGCACCTTCAACACACGGACTGCAGCGGTTCAAGAATGTGACTCACCACCTTCTCAAGGGCAATTAGGGATGGGCAATAAATGCTGGTCTTGCCAGTGACGCCCACATTTTGTGAATGAATAAAATAAAAATCTCCTTCCACACCTCTGTACACCCTCTTGTATCATGGACTCTACCCGGCCATTTACTCTGGTCCCACAGCCCGTGTACACTCTCCCCGACCATGGACTCTCCCCTATCCGTTTAACCTCCCACAGCCCGTGTACACTCTCCCCGACCATGGACTCTCCCCTATCCGTTTAACCTCCCACAGCCCGTGTACACTCTCCCCTACCATGGACTTTACGCTATCCATTTAATATCTTGAGAAAACAAAATCTAGATTAAGGTTCCTTATCACCAAAGCGAACCAAATAAAAGAATATTCTTCCATCGTCATATATAGAGATGCCTGTGATCTGTGACCTTCTCTTTCCCTAGGTGGCTTGTCCTTGACATATTCTCCCTCCGTAACTGTAGCAGGAACCCAACGGTAGGTATCTGCATGTGTGTGTGTGTACATATATTGTGTGTGTGTACATTGTCATCCTTGGTTTGCAAATCCCTCCATGGCCTTACCTATCCCGATCTCTCTAATCGGCTCCAGCCCTACAACCCTCCCCGTTCTCTGCACTCTTCCAATTCTGGCCTCTTGTGCATGCCCGATTTTAATTACTCCACCATTGGTGGCCGTGGCTTCAGCTGCCAAGGCCCTAAACTTGGGAATTCCCTCCATAACCCTCTCCGCCTCTCTCCCTCATTTAAAACACTCCTTAAAACCTATCTCTTTGACCAAGCTTTGGTCATCTGTCCTAATATCTCCTTATGTGGCTCGGTGTCAAATTTTGAGGTGTCTGTTGAAGTGTGTTGGGGCGTTTTAATATGTTAAAGGGGTTATATAAATACAAGTTGTGTGTATTGTGTGTGATATGTATATATTATGTGTGTATGTATTTTGTGTGTGTTCTCTCACTAGCACCCTCTGTCTGTCAATTAACTTGCGTACCCCACAATTACCTTTCTGTTAGCCCCGATACTGCTGTTACCACTGTAGCCACACAGTTACCCTCTAATTCTTTTACCCCGCAGCTCCTGCAATTACCTACTATTCCTTCAATTATCGCCTGATCCTGCAGTTACCCCTCTGATCTATCCATTACCCCAATTCTGCAGTTACTCCTTTGATCCTTTTATGACCTTGATCCTTCAGTAACCCACATGCTTTATTACCCACAATCCTTCAGTTAGCCCCAATCCTTCAGTTACCCACAATCCTTCAGTTACCCACAATCCTATAGTTAGCCCCAATCCTTCAGTTACCCACAATCCTTCAGTTAGCCCCAATCCTTCATTTAGTCTACAATCCTTCAGTTACCCACAATCCTTTATTTCCCTTTTTTCAGCTTTTCTCCCCTGATAGTGATGGCTCTTACTGGGGTCAGGTTCCATGGCCACACATTAGTACCTTGCCGAAGTCGTCATTTCTCTGATGCAAGACTAGACAGTGATGGTGGGGTATTTAACTGTGGAGGGCATCACAGCTGAGCCTACTCTGTCCCACAAGTGTTTCCAGCAGGGCTCCCTGGACTGTGATTAGGAGCTGACCTTCCCCTCTCTCGCGCCAAGTGACTGAAGATAATTCTAAGGCCCCTTATAACACGGACTGAGATCAGCGAACCCAGACTGGCGATCAATCCTGGAAACTTCGTGTTGCTTCTGGAGGACACTCCCATTAGAAACTCCCCATCATCTAGGAGGGAGCAGGAAGAGAATCTCATGGGCAGTTCTAAAGGGGAGAGGGGCCAGGAAGATGTTACATAGGGAAGCAACTGGAGGAGGATGGTCCCAACACAGGCAAGTCTGAGGGTGGCTTGGGCCTAGGCACCAATAGCAATATTCAAATAACAACCATTGGAAAATCCAGGCCGAAGCAAGTAGCAGCGAGGCTGGGGCTGTGGTGGTGAGCAGGTGTGTCCACTTTGGGCAGGCAGTGTGACTTTGCACTGGTGGCCATTCTGTTGAGGCCAGCCATCTCTTGACAATAAACACCACCCTCCAACTCTCTTGGCTACAGATTTATCTGCAATCAGGCACTTCATCTCAAAGGGGCTGGGTGGTGCAGTGGGGCAGACACTGGTCTTCAATCTCTGACTTGTATTTAAGTCCTGCCCAGACTGCGAGGCTGAAAGTCTCCTCAGTGCCAGAGACTTGCACTTAGTGCAGTGAACATCCCAATGCATTTGGATGAGAAGAAACTGACAGTGAATGGAGAAGAGATAAAAGGAATGATGCAAGAAGTGTGCTTTAAACAGGCTTTAAAAGATGCTGAGAGAGGTAGCAAGGCAGCACAGTATAAGGAGTGAATCGCAGAGAGTGGGGCCGATACAGCTGAAGGTTGTACCACTGCACTGGAGAACTAAAGGGCACAGGCTGCGATGGAGGGTACAGGGATAGCATGGACAGGTGATGGAGGGTAGGAGGATAGAATGGACAGGTGATGGAGGGTACAGGGATAGAATGGCCAGGTGATGGAGGGTACAGGGATAGCATGGACAGGTGATGGAGGGTAGGAGGATAGAATGGACAGGTGATGGAGGGTACAGGGATAGAATGGCCAGGTGATGGAGAGTACAGGGATAGAATGGACAGGTGATGTAGGGTACAGGGATAGAATGGACAGGTGATGGAGGGTACAGGGATAGAATGGACAGGTGATGGAGGGTACAGGGATAGAATGGACAGGTGATGGAGGGTGGGAGGATAGAATGGACAGGTGATGGAGGGTGAGAGGATAGAATGGACAGGTGATGGAGGGTGAGAGGATAGAATGGACAGGTGATGGAGGGTGAGAGGATAGAATGGACAGGTGATGGAGGGTGAGAGGATAGAATGGACAGGTGATGGAGGGTACAGGGATAGAATGGACAGGTGATGGAGGGTACAGGGATAGAATGGACAGGTGATGGAGGGTGGGAGGATAGAATGGACAGGTGATGGAGGGTGAGAGGATAGAATGGACAGGTGATGGAGGGTGAGAGGATAGAATGGACAGGTGATGGAGGGTGCAGGGATAGAATGGACAGGTGATGGAGGGTGAGAGGATAGAATGGACAGGTGATGGAGGGTGAGAGGATAGAATGGACAGGTGATGGAGGGTGAGAGGATAGAATGGACAGGTGATGGAGGGTGCAGGGATAGAATGGACAGGTGATGGAGGGTGAGAGGATAGAATGGACAGGTGATGGAGGGTGGGAGGATAGAATGGACAGGTGATGGAGGGTACAGGGATAGAATGCACAGGTGATGGAGGGTACAGGGATAGAATGGCCAGGTGATGGAGGGTGGGAGGATAGAATGGACAGGTGATGGAGGGTACAGGGATAGAATGCACAGGGGATGGAGGGTACAGAGATAGAATGCACAGGTGATGGAGGGTACAGGGATAGAATGGCCAGGTGATGGAGGGTACAGGGATAGAATGGACAGGTGATAGAGGGTACAGGGATAGAATGGCCAGGTGATGGAGCAAGTTGTAAACACGGACAAGGTGTCTGAATTCAGCCCCCTAGGGGATGGGGTTCGAGTTGAGGTTATGAGGACGGGGTGATTGGGGAGTGGGGCTCAGTGTAAGATAGCATGTGAGGACAAGGTATGGGACGAGTTGGAGATTGCAGGGTGGGGTGTGAGAGGAGCGATCCAGAGAAGTCGAGTTGTGAGGGGACAGAAACATGGATAAGGGTTGTAGCAGGGATGGGGGTGAGTGAAGTCTGGAGTTGGTGATTTTGCAGAGGCAAAAGTGTGTTATCTTAATATGGATAGATGATGGAGTGTGAGGTGGTGCGTTTTGATAAGAGGCCACATACTGCTTAGATAATATATATGGGGTAGAAGAGCAAAGGGCTTGCGGGGTAGATACACAAATCACTAAAAGTAGCGAGCCAGGCCATTAAAAAAAATTGAGCATTGCGGTTCATTTCTGGAGAGAGAATTAAAAAACACAGAAGTTATGTTAAACTTGTATTGGACCTGGGTTAGACCACTTGGAGCACTGGTCTCCATATTATAAAAAGGATCAAGAGGCCCTGGAGAAGGTGCATCAAAGATTCACAAGGATGATAGCAGAACTGAGAGAATATAACTCTCAGGAAAGGATGAACAGGCTGGGACTCTGTTCTCCAGAAAACAGAAGGCTGAGGGGTGACCTGATCGAGGGCTTTAAAATGATGAAGGGGTTTAACATGATGGGTAGATGTAGAGACGATGTTTCCACTTGTGGACAGTCCAAAACTCGGAGCCATCAATATAAGATAGTCTCCAATAAATCCAATAGGGAATTCAACAGAAATATCTTTACCCAGAGAGTGATGAAATGTGGAATGCGCTACCACAAGGAATAGTTGAGATGAATCGCATAGATGCATTTAAAGGAAAGCTAGATAAACAGATGAGAGAGAAGGGAACAGAAATATATGCTCAAAGGCTGATGGAGTAGAAGCATTAGAAGAATATGCTAATAGGATTAAATGTAGCGCGGTGAGCACCATAAACACCAGCATAGACCCGTTGGTCCAAACGGCCTATTTCTGTGTAACTAACACTATGTAACTAAGGAGCTAGAAGCCCAGCTCAGTGTTAAACAGGACACTAAAGAGGGCTTGCGTGATGGAATCAGTCTCAGGCATGATAGCGTCTACAGTTGAATATCCATTCAACTGTCAAGGTCTCGGTTCAATGTGATAAATGAAACCCGACAACAGAGGAGATAATTCAGGGAGAATGGGGGAATGAAAGTTATTTTGAGAGCCAGTTATTACAGGGTGCATTCAGATCAGTCCCAGAAACGGGCTCCACGAGGTTGCTGTGTAACTAGTTTGAATCGTTCGGGATATCCCGGGGTGCAGACAGTGACTGGGATATCCCGGGGTGCAGTGACTGAGATATCCCTGGGAGCACTGACTGGGATATCCCGGGGTGCAGTGACTGGGATATCCCGGGGTGCAGTGACTGGGATATCCCGGGGTGCAGTGACTGGGATATCCCTGGGAGCACTGACTGGGATATCCCGGGGTGCAGTGACTGGGATATCCCGGGGTGCAGTGACTGGGATATCCCGGGGTGCAGTGACTGGGATATCCCGGGGTGCAGTGACTGGGATATCCCGGGGAGCACTGACTGGGATATCCCGGGGTACAGTGATTGGGATATCCTGGGGTACAGTGACTGGGATATATCGGGGTACAGACACTGACTGGGATGTTCCCATGTGGCTCCAAGCATGGAATGTAATTGTAACCATTGCTCTTCCACCTGCACAGGTCTCTGAGCACATGGTCAGCATCCAACTCCAGGCCTCCGATAACAAACAGCCGGCTCAGTTCTTGGCCCACCGCTCCTGTGCTGGGGAGCCCAAAGGGAGTGAGACCACTTGAAGTACCACGTTCAGCCGCTGACAGATTTACACCCATACTGAGGACCGAAGTAAATCCCAAGTCAGACTCAACTGCGGAGTCAGGTACTGTTACTGTGGTTCATAGAATGAAGGAGGGAAGAGCCAGTCATTGGATGGGAATGCAGGAGGTGGTGGGGTTGTGGGCAATGGGGAATTCTGGGCGTTGAGGATGTTTGGAATGGGTGTGGTAACTAAGGTAGAGTGAAGCTCGCACTTTGCATCCACCGCTTGTTTCACCTGTCTGCCCACCCAGTTGAGGTCGCTGCAGGTGATGCAGAACATGTGGCTGTGAGCTGGTGGTCAGGGCTGGTCGGTGCAGGACACAGCGCGGCCCAAATACCCGCTCAGGTCCAAAACACAGGTTAATCAACACACCCACTGAGGCAGGGGCTGTTAGCCCTGTTATTGATCAGGGACCTGATTAGGGGTTTGCTTCTTTCAGGTTATTGATCAGTGATCCTATTCCAGGTTATTGATCAGTGATCCTTGTCCAGGTTAATGATCAGTGATCCCATTCCAGGTTATTGATCAGTGATCCCATTTCAGGTTATTGATCAGTGATCCTATTCCAGGTTAATGATCAGTGATCCTTGTCCAGGTTAATGATCAGTGATCCTTCCCAGATTATTGATCAGTGATCCATTTTTTATTTGTTGATCAGTGATCTGATTTGGTTTATTTATAAATCTCACTTTCTAATATATTTTTCTTAGCTGGAGAGTATCTGAGAGTTGGGGAGACAACTACTGTGGCACAGAGCACTGAGACACAGGAGATGAGTATGGCAACAGATGTAACAGTGAGGTGAGCCAACAGGCCAGGAGGAACCATTATTTTCCTGTCCCTTCCTGGCCCGTCTCCCAGTACAGAACACTCGGGGTACATATAGAAACATAGAAACATAGAAAATAGGTGCAGGAGTAGGCCATTCGGTCCTTCTAGCCTGCACCGCCATTCAATGAGTTCATGGCTGAACATGCAACTTCAGTACCCCATTCCTGCTTTCTCACCATACCCCTTGATTCCCCTAGTAGTAAGGACTTCATCTAACTCCTTTTTGAATATATTTAGTGAATTGGCCTCAACAACTTTCTGTGGTAGAGAATTCCACAGGTTCACCACTCTCTGGGTGAAGAAATTCCTCCTCATCTCGGTCCTAAATGGCTTCCACCTTATCCTTAGACTGTGTCCTCTGGTTCTGGACTTCCCCAACATTGGGAACATTCTTCCTGCATCTAACCTGTCGAACCCCGTCAGAATTTTAAACGTTTCTATGAGGTCCCCTCTTATTCTTCTGAACTCCAATGAATACAAGCCCAGTTGATCCAGTCTTTCTTGATAGGTCAGTCCCGCCATCCCGGGAATCAGTCTGGTGAACCTTCGCTGCACGCCCTCAATAGCAAGAATGTCCTTCCTCAGGTTAGGAGACCAAAACTGTACACAGTACTCCAGGTGTGGCCTCACCAAGGCCCTGTACAACTGTAGCAACACCTCCCTGCCCCTGTACTCAAATCCCCTCGTTATGAAGGCCAACATGCCATTTGCTTTCTTAACCGCCTACTGTACCTGCATGCCAATCTTCAATGACTGATGTACCATGACACCCAGGTCTCTTTGCACCTCCCCTTTTCCTAATCTGTCACCATTCAGATAATAGTCTGTCTCTCTGTTTTTACCACCAAAGTGGATAACCTCACATTTATCCACATTATACTTCATCTGCCATGCATTTGCCCACTCACCTAACCTATCCAAGTCACTCTGCAGTCTCATAGCATCCTCCTCGCAGCTCACACTGCCACCCAACTTAGTGTCATCCGCAAATTTGGAGATACTACATTTAATCCCCTCGTCTAAATCATTAATGTACAGTGTAAACAGCTGGGGCCCCAGCACAGAACCTTGCGGTACCCCACTAGTCACTGCCTGCCATTCTGAAAAGTCCCCATTTACTCCTACTCTTTGCTTCCTGTCTGCCAACCAGTTCTCAATCCATGTCAGCACACTACCCCCAATCCCATGTGCTTTAACTTTGCACATTAATCTCTTGTGTGGGACCTTGTCGAAAGCCTTCTGAAAGTCCAAATATACCACATCAACTGGTTCTCCCTTGTCCACTCTACTGGAAACATCCTCAAAAAGTTCCAGAAGATTTGTCAAGCATGATTTCCCTTTCACAAATCCATGCTGACTTGGACCTATCATATCACCTCTTTCCAAATGCACTGCTATGACATCCTTAATAATTGATTCCATCATTTTACCCACTACCGATGTCAGGCTGACCGGTCTATAATTCCCTGTTTTCTCTCTCCCTCCTTTTTTAAAAAGTGGGGTTACATTGGCTACCCTCCACTCCATAGGAACTGATCCAGAGTCAATGGAATGTTGGAAAATGACTGTCAATGCATCCACTATTTCCAAGGCCACCTCCTTAAGTACTCTGGGATGCAATCCATCAGGCCCTGGGGATTTATCGGCCTTCAATCCCATCAATTTCCCCAACACAATTTCCCGACTAATAAGGATTTCCCTCAGTTCCTCCTCCTTACTAGACCCTCCGACCCCTTTTATATCCGGAAGGTTGTTTGTGTCCTCCTCAGTGAATACCGAACCAAAGTACTTGTTCAATTGGTCCGCCATTTCTTTGTTCCCCGTTATGACATCCCCTGATTCTGACTGCAGGGGACCTACGTTTGTCTTTACTAACCTTTTTCTCTTTACATATCTATAGAAACTTTTGCAATCCGTCTTAATGTTCCCTGCAAGCTTCTTCTCGTACTCCATTTTCCCTGTCCTAATCAAACCCTTTGTCCTCCTCTGCTGAGTTCTAAATTTCTCCCAGTCCCCGGGTTCGCTACTATTTCTGGCCAATTTGTATGCCACTTCCTTGGCTTTAATACTATCCCTGATTTCCCTTGATAGCCACGGTTGAGCCACCTTTCCTTTTTTATTTTTACGCCAGACAGGAATGTACAATTGTTGTAGTTCATCCATGCGGTCTCTAAATGTCTGCCATTGCCCATCCACAGTCAACCCCTTCAGTATCATTCGCCAATCTATCCTAGCCAATTCACGCCTCATACCTTCAAAGTTACCCTTCTTTAAGTTCTGGACCATGGTCTCTGAATTAACTGTTTCATTCTCCATCCTAATGCAGATTCCACCATATTATGGTCACTCTTCCCCAAGGGGCCTTGCACAACGAGATTGCTAATTAATCCTCTCTCATTACACAACACCCTGTCTAAGATGGCCTCCCCCCTAGTTGGTTCCTCGACATATTGGTCTAAAAAACCATCCCTTATGCACTCCAGGAAATCTTCCTCCACCGTATTGCTTCCAGTTTGGTTAACCCAATCTATGTGCATATTAAAGTCACCCATTATAACTGCTGCACCTTTATTGCACGCACCCCTAATTTCATGTTTGATGCCCTCCCCAACATCACTACTACTGTTTGGAGGTCTGTACACAACTCCCACTAACGTTTTTTGCCCTTTGGTATTCTGCAGCTCTACCCATATAGATTCCACATCATCCAAGCTAATGTCCTTCCGAACTATTACCTTAATTTTCTCCTTAACCAGCAATGCTACCCCACCTCCTTTTCCTTTTATTCTATCTTTCCTGAATGTTGAATACCCCTGGATGTTGAGTTCCCAGCCCTGATCATCCTGGAGCCACGTCTCCGTAATCCTAATCACATCATATTTGTTAACATCTATTTGCACAGTTAATTCATCCACCTTATTGCGGATACTCCTTGCATTAAGACACAAAGCCTTCAGGCTTGTTTTTTTAACACCCTTTGTCCTTTTAGAATTTTGCTGTACAATGGCCTTTTTGTTCTTTGCCTTGGGTTTCTCTGCCCTCCACTTTTCCTCATCTCCTTTCTGTCTTTTGCTTTTGCCTCCTTTTTGTTTCCCTCTGTGTCCCTGCATTGGTTCCCATCCCCCTGCCATATTAGTTTAAATCCTCCCCAACAGCACTAGCAAACACTCCCCCTAGGACATTGGTTCCGGTCCTGCCCAGGTACGAGAGGGGAGTACCTGTTACCCCCAGAGATTCTTTGTGGCAGCCTCCTCTGTTGTGATGACTGCTCAGTTCAGTCTTCTCCCCCAAAAGCATCTCAAAGTGTTTCACATACAATGGGGCTCATTTTAATTTAGGCCGATAGTGTACAATGAGCCTATTGAATTAGCCACCGATTATGCACCCTGGCTGATTTTATCTTCCATTGACTTCAGAGTTTAAGTTCTCAACTGAAAGATGGCTCCTCGGACAGTGCAGTGCCCCACAGTATTGCATCGGAGTGTCAGCATAGATTCAGGGCCCAATTCTCTGAAAGGGCCCCATGAAATCCTGACTCAAAAGTGAGTGTGCTGCCACTGACCCAAGCTGATCAGGTAGTTCAGTTAATACAGAAACCAAGCTGGGAAACACAGCCCAATGTGACCTGTCCCTGTGTGAGGCTGGGGTCTGGGGGTCTGGGGGACCCGTCCCTGTGTGAGGCTGGGGTCTGGGGGACCTGTCCCTGTGTGAGGCTGGGGTCTGGGGGACCTGTCCCTGTGTGAGGCTGGGGCTCTGAGGTCTGAGTGACCTGTCCCTGTGTGAGGCTGGGGTCTGGAGGTCTGGGGGACCCGTCCCTGTGTGAGGCTGGGGTCTGGGGGTCTGGGGTCCCGTCCCTGTGTGAGGCTGGGGTCTGGGAGACCTGTCCAACTGTGAGGCTGGGACTCTGGGGTCTGAGAGACCTGTCCCTGTGTGAGGCTGGGGATCTGGGGGTCTGGGGGACCCATCCCTGTGTGAGGCGGTGACTGGGATATCCCAGGGGGGTGGTGACTGGGAGTTCCCGGGGTGCAGACAGTGACTGGGATATCCCGGGGGGTGGTGACTGGGATATCTCGGGGGGTGGTGACTGGGATATCCCAGGGTACAAACAGTGACTGGGATATCCTGGGGTACAGACAGTGACTAGGATATCCTGGGATACAGTGACCCGGATATCCCGGGGAACAGTAACTGGGATATCTCGGGGAGCAGATAGTGACTGGGATACCCTGGGGGGCAGTGACTGGGATACCCCGGGGGGAAGTGACTGGGATATCCCGGGGTACAATGATTGGGATATCCCGGGATACAGTGACTGGGATATCCCGGGGTACAGTGACTGAGATATCCCAGGGAGCACTGACTGGGATATCCCGGGGTACAGTGACTGGGATATCCCGGGGTACAGTGACTGGGATATCCCGGGGTACAGTGACTGGGATATCCCGGGGAGCACTATCCTGGGGTACAGTGACTGGGATATATCGGGGTACAGACACTGACTGGGATGTTCCCATGTGGCTCCAAGCATAGAATGTGATTGTAACCATTGCTCTTCCACCTGCACAGGTCTCTGAGCACATGGTCAGCATCCAACTCCAGGCTTCCGATAACAAACAGCCGGCTCAGTTCTTGGCCCACCGCTCCTGTACTGGGGATCCCAAAGGGAGTGAGACCACTTGAAGTACCACGTTCAGCCGCTGACAGATTTACACCCATACTGAGGACCGAAGTAAATCCCAAGTCAGACTCAACTGCGGAGTCAGGTACTGTTACTGTGGTTCATAGAATGAAGGAGGGAAGAGCCAGTCATTGGATGGGAATGCAGGAGGTGGTGGGGCTGTGGGCAATGGGGAATTCTGGGCGTTGAGGATGTTTGGAATGGGTGTGGTAACTAAGGTAGAGTGAAGCTCGCACTTTGCATCCACCGCTTGTTTCACCTGTCTGCCCACCCAGTTGAGGTCGCTGCAGGTGATGCAGAACATGTGGCTGTGAGCTGGTGGACAGGGCTGGTCGGTGCAGGACACAGCGCGGCCCAAATACCCGCTCAGGTCCAAAACACAGGTTAATCAACACACCCACTGAGGCAGGGGCTGTTAGCCCTGTTATTGATCAGGGACCTGATTAGGGGTTTGCGTCTTTCAGGTTATTGATCAGTGATCCTATTCCAGGTTATTGATTAATGATTGATCAGTGATCCTTGTCCGGTTATTGATCAGTGATCCTATTTCAGGTTATTGATCAGTGATCCTATTCCAGGTTATTGATCAATGATTGATTAGTGATCCTTGTCCGGTTATTGATCAGTGATCCTATTCCAGGTTATTGATCAGTGATCCTATTCCAGGTTATTGATCAGTGATCCTTGTCCAGGTAATTGATCAGTGATCCTATTCCAGGTTATTGATCAATGATTGATCAGTGATCCTTGTCCGGTTATTGATCAGTGATCCTATTCCAGGTTATTGATCAGTGATTCTATTCCAGGCTATTGATCAGTGATCCTATTCCAGGTTATTGATCAATGATTGATCAGTGATCTTGTCCAGGTTATTGACCAGCGATCCTTGTCCAGGTTAAAAATCAGTGATCCTCTTCCAAGTTATTGATCAGTGATCCTATTCCAGGTTATTGATCAGTGATCCTATTCCAGGATATTGATCAGTGATCCTTGTCCAGGTAATTGATCAGTGATCCTATTCCAGGTAATTGATCAGTGATCCTTGTCCAGGTAATTGATCAGTGATCCTATTCCAGGTTATTGATCAGTGATCCTTGTCCAGGTTATTGATCAGTGATCTTATTCCAGGTTATTGATCAGTGATCCTTGTCCAGGTTATTGATCAGTGATCTTATTCCAGGTTATTGATCAGTGATCCTTGTCCAGGTTATTGATCAGTGATCGTGTTCCAGGTTATTGATCAGTGATCCTATTCCAGGTTATTGATCAGTGATCCTATTCCAGGTTATTGATCAGTGATCTTATTCCAGGTTATTGATCAGTGATCCTTGTCCAGGTTATTGATCGGTGATCTGATTTGGTTTATTTATAAATCTCACTTTCTAATATATTTTTCTTAGCCGGAGAGTATCTGAGAGTTGGGGAGACAACTACTGTGGCACAGAGCACTGAGACACAGGAGATGAGTATGGCAACAGATGTAACAGTGAGGTGAGCCAACAGGCCAGGAGGAACCATTATTTTCCCGTCCCTTCCTGGCCCTTCTCCCAGTTCAGAATACTCGGGGTATGAGAGGGGAGTACCTGTTACCCCCAATGATTCTTTGTGGCAGCCTCCTCTGTTGTGATGACTGCTCAGTTCAGTCTTCTCTACCAAAAGCATCTCAAAGTGTTTCACGTACAATGGGGCTCATTTTAATTCAGGCCAATAGCATACAATGAGCCTATTGAATTCGCCACAGATTATACACCCTGGCTGATTTTATCTTCCATTGACTTCAGAGTTTAAGTTCTCAACTGAAAGATGGCTCCTTGGACAGTGCAGTGCCCCACAGTATTGCATCGGAGTGTCAGCATAGATTCAGGGCCCAATTCTCTGAAAGAGCCCCATGAAATCCTGACTCAAAAGTGAGCGTGCTGCCACTGACCCAAGCTGATCAGTTAATACAGAAACCAAGCTGGGAAACACAGCCCAATGTAATATTGGGGATCTGGGAGACCTGTCCCTGTGTGAGGCTGGGGTCTGAGAGACCTGTCCCTGTGTGAGGCTGGGGTCTGAGAGACCTGTCCCTGTGTGAGGCTGGGGTCTGAGAGACCTGTCCCTGTGTGAGGCTGGGGTCTGAGAGACCTGTCCCTGTGTGAGGCTGGGGTCTGAGGGACCTGTCCCTGTGTGAGGCTGGGGTCTGAGAGACCTGTCCCTGTGTGAGGCTGGGGTCTGAGACCTGTCCCTGTGTGAGGCTGGGGGTCTGAGAGACCTGTCCCTGTGTGAGGCTGGGGTCTGAGAGACCTGTCCCTGTGTGAGGCTGGGGTCTGAGAGACCTGTCCCTGTGTGAGGCTGGGGTCTGGGAGACCTGTCCCTGTGTGAGGCTGGGATCTGAGAGACCTGTCCCTGTGTGAGGCTGGGGTCTGAGACCTGTCCCTGTGTGAGGCTGGGGTCTGAGAGACCTGTCCCTGTGTGAGGCTGGGGTCTGAGAGACCTGTCCCTGTGTGAGGCTGGGGTCTGGGAGACCTGTCCCTGTGTGAGGCTGGGGTCTGAGAGACCTGTCCTACTGTGAGGCTGGGGCTCTGGGGCTGGGAGACCTGTCCCTGTGTGAGGCTGGGGTCTGGGAGACCCGTCCCTGTGTGAGGCTGGGGTCTGGGAGACCTGTCCCTGTGTGAGGCTGGGGTCTGGGAGACCTGTCCCTGTGTGAGGCTGGGGTCTGAGAGACCTGTCCCTGTGTGAGGCTGGGGTCTGAGAGACCTGTCCCTGTGTGAGGCTGGGGTCTGGGAGACCTGTCCCTGTGTGAGGCTGGGGTCTGGGAGACCTGTCCCTGTGTGAGGCTGGGGTCTGAGAGACCTGTCCCTGTGTGAGGCTGGGGTCTGAGAGACCTGTCCCTGTGTGAGGCTGGGGTCTGAGAGACCTGTCCCTGTGTGAGGCTGGGGTCTGGGAGACCTGTCCCTGTGTGAGGCTGGGGTCTGGGAGACCTGTCCCTGTGTGAGGCTGGGGTCTGGGAGACCTGTCCCTGTGTGAGGCTGGGATCTGGGAGACCTGTCCCTGTGTGAGGCTGGGGTCTGAGAGACCTGTCCCTGTGTGAGGCTGGGGTCTGAGAGACCTGTCCCTGTGTGAGGCTGGGGTCTGAGAGACCTGTCCCTGTGAGAGGCTGGGGTCTGGGAGATCTGTCCTACGGTGAGGCTGGGGCTCTGGGAGACCTGTCCTACTGTGAGTCTGGGGTCTGAGAGACCTGTCCCTGTGGGTCTGGGGTCTGGGAGAGCTGTCCCTGTGTGAGGCTGGGGTCTGAGAGACCTGTCCCTGTGTGAGGCTGGGGTCTGAGAGACCTGTCCCTGTGTGAGGCTGGGGTCTGGGAGACCTGTCCCTGTGAGGCTGAGAGTCCAGAGCCCAGAGATTCGGGGTCCAGGGTTTAGCAGGATCCAGCTAAATTTAGTGACCACCTGTTAGGATGTTTGGTGTGGGGCATTAAGTTGCAATGAGCCTGGTGTCGGGCCGGCCTGTCATTGAGGAGGGGGTCACGTAGAGGCTGCCAATGGAGGGTTAGGAATTTCTCTGCAGGGAGGGGGTCACTGACCTTGAGCTGTCCGTGTACTGCTGTGAGACCTGGGAGCATGTCCACGAGAGGCAGTGAGGGAGGAGTCACTCGTCCAAGCTATCCCTGAGGCCTGGAGCAGAACCTGTCTGCTCCCTTCCCCCAGCCCCGCACAATGCATGGACACGCACCTCAGGATGACCATATTTGCAGCAGAGAGCCTCAGCCTCTGAAACACTTGCGTTTAGTTTCTGGGCCGTCAGTCACAGAACTGATCGCCACACGATCAGGTGAATGGTGCTCTGCTCCACCAGGCCCGAGCCAAAACCTCCGGCCCAAAGCCTCCTCCTCAGTTCCAGAACATTCTTTGACTAAACTTGGCTACCTTCTGTGCGCAGGAAGAATCTCTCAACGTCTCCTGACGTAAGCAGATCCCTCAAAACAGCATGGCGGGCCCACACTGGCAGTGTACCCAGCGGAGGACGGCGAGGGCCTGGGGGCCTGCTCACCATGGCAACAGCCTCACTGGTCAGCATGGACCCTGTACAGGAGCAGAAGGGGTAAGCGATTTTATTAAGTTGGTGCTGATTGATCACAGGCGAGAATGAAGCCCCCCACCCTAGCAGCTGGTTTCCAAGGGATAGCAGACTAGACGGGCAGGGCTTGCCCTGACCCTCTGAACCCCCTGCTCCGGCAATGGTTCTTCTCGGCCTGTGGCGGGTGGCGGGGATGGGGAGGGATAGAACATGGCCAGGGTGCACTCAATGAACATACGAAGAATGACGGACAGGTAAAGATCATCTCGCCCATCGAGCCTGTCTCTCACAATGGCGATACCTTGTGAATCACAACATATACACTCCACCCCACCCCAAACCCTGGGACCACGTGATCTCCTGGGAGAGGCAAAAAAAACAGATGAAAAAAAACCCAGGCCAGTTTGGGAAAAGATAATCTGGGAAATTCCTCTCCGACCCATCATGACGATCGAAGCTAGTCCAGGAGACCACTCTGGCCATTAAATTCCCTGCGTTACCTACCTTCTGTAAGAGTTAATCGCTGCCGCAACCTTAAACAAATCCAGCTTTTTTGAAGGAATTCAGTGAGTCTGCATCCACCACATGAAACGGCAGCTTGTTCCAGATGTTTACTATTCTCTGGGGAAAGAACCACCTCCTGACGTCGAACCTAGATCTTGCCCTATACAACAGGGGGAGGGGGAGGGGGAGGGGGGAGGGAAGTGGGAGGGGTGGTGGAGGTGTGAGGGGCAGGGGAGGGGAGAGGGCAGGGGGATGGGGAGGGGTGAGTGACAGGGGAGGGGGAGGTGTGAGGGACATGGGGAGGTGTGAGGGACGAGGGGAGGTGGAGGTGGGAGGGGTGGGGGGGGAGGGTTGAGTGACAGGGGGAGGTGTGAGGGGGGGAGGGGTGAGTGACAGGGGGAGGGGGAGATGTGAGGGGGGAGGAGCTGCACGGAGTCAGGGCACGGTGTAGGGAGATGCGAGGGGCACTGTCACTGGCCTGAAAAATGCACCATCTGATTTAAAGCCTGCATTTTACAAGCCACCTTTTAACCTGTTGAGTTTCCATGGTATTAAAGTGACTCTGATCTGAAATGCAGGCCCCGGTTCTATCAGTGTACAATAATGACGTGTAAAATGTGTCACCCTGACAGAGACATGGGCAATATCCAGGAGGGGCTCGCTGTGTTGCTGCCACCATCCGAGAACCACACCACACTTCCTCAGAGCACCAACACAGCAGGGCACCGCAGGAGGGACAAGGTGCAGAGACTGTCCAAACTCTCCACAAGGGCCCAGAGACTGTCACTGCCCACGGCGGTGAGCGGGAGAACCATGGCGATACACCAGGCCAGCAGGATTGTGGCAAGCGAGAGGCAGCCCCTGGACCCCACCCTGGCAGGTGGCACAGAGGGGCAAGGGAGGGCAGCACACAGGGACCGCGGGGAGCCACAGCACAAGGACTCTGAGTGCGAGAGGCAGAGGAAAGTCAAACGGAAGTCGCTGATGAAAACTCTCAAACACCAACTGGACAGTGCTTGCCCGCGGGAGGAGGGGCAGCCCACAAACCCAGCCAAGCCTCAAAACACAAGAATTTAACCACACCAACCGTGGCTTGCTCAGCTCCCCACAATCCCGCATCGCCTGCACCCCTTCCCCAGACCGCAACCCCACCCCCCGACACCCCCTCCCCCACCCACACTCCTCCCGCATCCCCTCCCCCACCCACACACCCCCCGCACCCCGACGCCCCCTCCCCCGTCCGCACACGCTTCCCCCACCCACCCCCCCCACCCACACCCCCGCATCCCCTCCCTCACCCACACCCCCCGCACACCCTTCCCCCGCACACCCTTCCCCCACCCACACACCCCCACACCCACCCACATCCCCTCCCCCACCCACACACCCCCCGCACCCCGACGCCCCCTCCCCCATCCGCACACGCTTCCCACACCCACCTCCCCCCACCCACACCCCCGCATCCCCTCCCCCACCCACACACCCCCCGCACCCCGACGCCCCCTCCCCCGTCCGCACACGCTTCCCCCACCCCCCCCCCACCCACACCCCCGCATCCCCTCCCTCACCCACACCCCCCGCACACCCTTCCCCCGCACACCCTTCCCCCACCCACACACCCCCACACCCACCCACATCCCCTCCCCCACCCACACACCCCCCGCACCCCGACACCCCCTCCCCCGCCCGCACACCCTTCCCTCACCCACACCCCCCGCACACCCTTCCCCCACCCACACCCCCCCCGCACACCCTTCCCCCACCCACACCCCCCCCGCATCCCCTCCCCCACCCACACACACCCCCCCACCCACACACCCCCCGCATCCCCTCCCCCACCCACACAACCCCCGCACCCCGATGCCCCCTCCCCCGCCCGCACACCCTTCCCCCACCCACAGCCCCCCCCCCGCATCTCCTCCCCCACCCACACACCCCCCGCACCCCGACGCCCCCTCCCCCACCCGCACACCCTTCCCCCACCCGCACCCCGACGCCCCCTCCCCCACCCGCACACCCTTCCCCCACCCACACCCCGACGCCCCCTCTCCCGCCTGCACACCCTTCCCCCACATCACTTCACCTGCAACACCAACCCACCCACTTCAAGTTCAGGGGAAAGAAAATTTCAATTTGTATATTTTTGGAAGGAGCAAATTTTTAAGAATTTAATTTTAAAGTGACTATATATATTTTTTTAAACTGTTGTTTGTACTGGTGGGTGTGTGAATGATACCTGTGCAGTGCTGGAAATCAGCATATTATATTCCCCCTCCTGTTAACCTCTTCTACAGGCCATTCTCTATCGAGGTGGGGTGCTGACACAGGTACAGGCTGCTCAACCCCAGCCAACCGTGTCCGGGACCTAATCCCACACCCAATCCCTGTCCCCGTACCGGGAATGTTTCCCACACCCAATCCCTGTCCCCTATATAAGAACATGAGAAATAGGAGCAGGAGTAGGCCAAAAGGCCCCTCAAGCCTGCTCCGCCATTTAATATGATCATAGCTGATCCGATCATGGACTCAGCTCCTCTTCCCTGCCTGCTCCCCATAACCCCTTAATACCTTGTCAGTTAAGAAACTCTCTATTTCTGTCTTAAATTTATTCAATGTCCCAGCATCCACAGCTCTCTGAGGCAGTGAATTCCACAGATTTACAACCCTCAGAGAAAAAATTTCTCATCTCAGTTTTAAACGGGCGGCCCCTTATTCTAAGATCATGCCCTCTAGTTCTAGGCTCCCACATCAGTGAAAACATCCTCTCTGCATCCACCTTGTCAAGCCCCCTCATAATCTTATACATTTCGATAAGATCACCTCTCATTCTTCTGAATTCCAATGAGTAGAGGCCCAACCTCTTCAATCTTTCCTCATAAGTCAACCCCCTCATCTCCGGAATCAACCGAGTGAACCTTCTCTGAACTGCCTCCAAAGCAAGTATATCCTTTTGTAAATATGGAAACCAAAACTGCACGCAGTATTCCAGGTGTGACCTCAGCAATACCCTGTACAACTGTAGCAAGACTTCCCTGCTTTTATACTCCATTCTCTTTGCAATAAAGGCCAAGATTCCATTGGCCTTCCTGATCACTTGCTGTACCTGCATACTATCCTTTTGTGTTTCATGCACAAGTACCCCCAGGTCCAACAAACAAAAAAAGGGAATATTATTTGAATGGGGAGAAATTACAACATGCTGCGGTGCAGAGGGACCTGGGGGTCCTTGTGCATGAATCCCAAAAATTTAGTTTGCAGGTGCAGCAGGTAATCAGGAAGGCGAATGGAATGTTGGCCTTCATTGCGAGAGGGATGGAGTACAAAAGCAGGGAGGTCCTTCTGCAACTGTATAGGGTATTGGTGAGGCCGCACCTGGAGTACTGTGTGCAGTTTTGGTCGCCTTACTTAAGGAAGGATATACTGGCTTTGGAGGGGGTACAGAGACGATTCACTAGGTTGATTCCGGAGATGAGGGGGTTACCTTATGATGATAGATTGAGTAGACTGGGTCTTTACTCGTTGGAGTTCAGAAGGATGAGGGGTGATCTGATAGAAACATTTAAAATAATGAAAAGGATAGACAAGATAGAGGCAGAGAGGTTGTTTCCACTGGTCGGGGAGACTAGAACTAGGGGGCACAGCCTCAAAATACAGGGGAGCCAATTTAAAACCGAATTGAGAAGGAATTTTTTCTCCCAGAGGGTTGTGAATCTGTGGAATTCTCTGCCCAAGGAAGCAGCTCATTGAATGTATTCAAGTCACAGATAGATATATTTTTAACTAATAAGGGAATTAAGGGTTATGGGAAGCGGGCGGGTAAGTGGAGCTGAGTCCACGGCCAGATCAGCCATGATCTTGTTGAATGGCGGAGCAGGCTCGAGGAGCTAGATGGCCTACTCCTGTTCCTAATTCTTATGTTCTTATGTCCCGCTGTACTGCGGCACTTTGCAATCTTTCTCCATTGCTCTTTGATTTTTTTCTGCCAAAGTGCATGACCTCACACTTTCCCACATTATACTCCATCTGCCAAAATTTTGCCCACTCACTTAGCCTGTCTATGTCCTTTTGCAGATTTTTTGTGTCCTCCTCACACATTGCTTTTCCTCCCATCTTTGTATCGTCAGCAAACTTGGCTACGTTACCATCGGTCCCTTCTTCCAAATTGTTAATATAGATTGTAAATAGTTGGGGTCCCAGCACTGATCCCTGCGGTGCCCCACTAGTTACTGATTGCCAACCCGAGAATGAACCATTTATCCCGACTCTCTGTTTTCTGTTAGTTAGCCAATCCTCTATCCATGCTAATATATTACCCCCCAACCTCGTGAACTTTTATCTTGTGCAGTAACCTTTTATGTGGCACCTTGTCAAATACCTTCTGGAAGTCCAAATACACCACATCCACTGGTTCCCCTTTATCCACCCTGTTCGTTACATCCTCAAAGAATTCCAGCAAATTTGTCAAACATGATTTCCCCTTCATAAAACCAGGCTGACTCTGCCTGACCGAATTTTCCAAATGTCCTGCTACTCCTTCTTTAGTAATGGACTCCAACATTTTCCCAACCACAGATGTTAGGCTAACTATCTATAGTTTCCTGCTTTTTATCTGCCTCCTCTTTTTAAATAGGGGTGATACATTTGCAGTTTTCCAATCTGCTGGGACCTCCCCAGAATCCAGGGAATTTTGGTAAATTACAACCAAAGCATCTACTATCCCTGCCGCTACTTCTCTTAAGACCCTAGGATGTAAGCCATCAGGTCCAGGGGATTTATCTGCCTTTAGTCCCATTATCTTATTGAGTACCACCTCCTTAGTGATTGTGATTGTGTTAAGTTCCTCCTCACCCATAGTCCCTAGATATCCACTGTTGCAATATTGTTAGTGTCCTCTATCGTGCCGGGAATGTTTCCCACGCCCAATCCCTGTCCCCCATACCGGGACTGTTTCCCACGCCCAATCCCTGTCCCCATATCGGGAATGTATCCCACACCCAATCTCTGTCCCCATACCGGGAATGTTTCCCATGCCCAATCCCTGTCCCCATACCGGGAATGTTTCCCACACCCAATCCCTGTCCCCGTACCAGGAATGTTTCCCACACCCAATCCCTGTCCTGGCACAGGGATGGTCCTGAATTCCCATGCTTGTATCCAGTTGCGTGTGCTGAATTGCCATCCTTGTATTGATGTGTGGTAGTGAGCCCCGAATCCTGCACTGTCTCAGCTTACTCTGGTCCCAGTGTATCGAGCTCAGTGCTGTTCTGTCAGTCACTAAAGAGCCATACAGACTGAGAGTTGCAGAGAGTTTCACCAGACCCAGGACACATAACAGTGCCCCTATCCATCGTTCAACTCCTCGGACAATTCAACACAAACATGGCAACTTAGGCATTAAACGTGGTGATGTGGCAGAAAGCAGAGTTTGAGGGGCGATGGAGCTTTACAGTTGTTTTAAAATGTTCTAACCACAGGATGGCAGTCGTACTCCTGCCATATCCCTCGGGCCTGGGGCCTGCAATGCTTTGTCAACCTGAGGCTGTTCACAGCAACAAGCTGTCAGAAATGTGCAATGAGAAGATTCAAATAAATAGCTTTCTACTATAGTCGTTTAGTAAATTCTTTCCTATTTTTCTTCTGTCTGTTTTTACACTAGCCCCAATCCAAACAGACTGCAAATAAAAACTGGCTTGCATTTATATGGTTCATTTCAGAAGCTCAGGATGTCCCAGAGTGCTTTACAGCCAATGAAGTACATTTTGAAGTGTAGTCACTGCTGTAATGTAGGAAATGTGGCAACCAATGTGCGCAGAGCAAGTGTGATCATTATCAGGTAATCTGTTTTAGTGAGTGTTTGAGGGATAAATATTGGCCAGGATACCAGGGAGAACTCCCTTGCTCTTTCTCAAATAGTGCCATAGGATCTTTTACACACAGATGGGGTCTCAGTTTATCATCTTATCCAAATGGTTCCTCTGACAGTGTCGCACTCCCGCAGTACTGCACTGAAGTGTCAGCCATGATTTCTTGCTCAATTCTCTGATTTGGGAGTTGAACAGATGGCTGACTGACTCAGAGGCAAGAATGCTTATTTAAGTTCCAGGGCACTGGCCGCTATATTGGGTCAGAATCTGTAAGGGGTTTTCAGGGAGTGTTGTTGTGCCTTGGGTGTCTCTCTCTGGGCTTCTGCCCTCACAGCTTATGCCTGGCCTGTGAGGTACCCTGAGTGCTGCAAGAGCACCCCTGGAGAGACTGTGTCCACAGCTTATGAAGGGGGTTTTGAGACTCGTGCGTCCCCACAGCTTATGCCTAGCCTGTGAGGCACCTGTGAGTGTCAAACACTCCTAACCCCTTCTTCCCTAGCCTATGACACACAGTTGAGCGTTTTCGAGGCGCTCCGAGCTTCCTTTACACGGTTCTGACATAAGACTCACAATCAGGAGCTGTAATACAATAGAACTGAGACAAGGTGATTCCAAGAGGAACTTTAGGCTTCCAATTTATTTGACAAGGTGTAACTCAACAAACAGCAATACACCAACAAAACAATCCCCCTAAATCCCACTAAACGGACACAACGAAAATCTTTACACCAGTTTAGCAGTACAATGCCCAACCTCCCACCTTTCCTGGCCTAACTGAGTTGGGAGTTCTGGGGACCAGAGGTTATACTCACTACTGTGCCTTTCTGCAGTCTGGTGGTTTGTTTCTTCTATCTTTGGTGTCTTCGGACACTGGTTTTCCTTCCGTGTCGAGAGGCTTGTGGTTGTGGTTGTTGAATCGCGAGGGCAGGGAAAATCATCACTTCTTTTCCTACATCAGAAACCCTTTTTTTATAGCCAGATTATCCAGTCCGCCTCTCCTGCTGAAGTCGATTCTTCTCATTGGTGGACCTTTTGATTTTGAAAATTGCAGCAGTTTTAGATTGATGTTAACCTACTCAAGGTTTGAGTGGGTGTTGATTGCATTGGCCTCCTGTAGCCATTATGCTAGTCTGGCCTGAGCCAGATATTTCTATGTCTGATTAAAAAGGTGTTGGAATAAGTATGTGGCATTGTTTAAATGCTAATGTTTTCAAGGGGCAAGTTTCGAGGGTATACAGTTCCCAGACAATTTGATTCGTTCCAATGTCCAAACTGGCCCTTTTGATATTGACTCCACCCCTTTTCTTGCAGACCCAACATCTTGTTTAAAAAATCCCAAATTCGATTAAAGTTTGTAGTTTCTTCCATGTGCACTTTAGGATTTCAAACTTTCTGGTAGATAGTTCCAAATTAAATTCCCTTTCCTATGAGTCCAAACACTGGGGGGGCGTCTCCATGAATGCACCCCCTTTTATCCCCTGCAGGCCTTGTCTGCTCTTTTAAAATTCATTTGTGTCCCAAAGTTTTCCTTCCAACGGTTTCAATTCACAGCCCTTTTCCTTCTGGGTAAAATGAGGGGGTTTTCGTCCTCCCCTACAAATCTGACCTTCCACCTCTGGCACCTTGAATTCCGTTAAATATCTAAGATGAGAATCTCCTCTGTTACCTGTTGGTCAGCCTCAATCCACTTACTAATGGTCACAGCACAAAACCATCTCTAATTTAGCACAAACTAATAGGTGAGTTGCAAGTGTTTGATGGGACAGTGTAGAGGGAGCTTTACTCTGTATCTAACCCGTGCTGTACGTGCCCTGGGAGTGTTTGATGGGACAGTGTAGAGGGACCTTAACTCTGTATCTAACCCGTGCTGTACGTGCCCTGGAGTGTTTGATGGGACAGTGTAGAGGGAGCTTTACTCTGTAACTAACCCGTGCTGTACCTGCCCTGGGAGTGTTTGATGGGACAGTGTAGAAGGAGCTTTACTCTGTATCTAACCCCGTGCTGCACCTGCCCTGGGAGTGTTTGAAGGGACAGTGTAGAGGGACCTTTACTCTGTATCTAACCCGTGCTGTACCTGCCCTGGGAGTGTTTGATGGGACAGTGTAGTGGGAGTTTTACTCTGTATCTAACCCGTGCTGTACTTGCCCTGGGAGTGTTTGATGGGACAGTGTAGAGGGAGCTTTACTCTGTATCTAACCCGTGCTGTACCTGTCCTGGGAGTGTTTGACAACAGTGTAGAACATGAACATGAGCAGGAGTAGGCCATTCGGCCCCTCGAGCCTGCTCCGCCATTCAATAAGATCACGGCTGATCTTCTACCTCAACTCCACTATCCCCATATCCCTTGATTCACTTAATATCCAAAAATCTATCGATTAAATATAACATCCACTAGGGGATACAACGGACATGATCTTCACGACGCGACAACTGCAAGAGAAATGCAGGGAACAGCACCAACCCTTGTACATGGCCTTCTTTGACCTCACAAAGGCCTTTGACACTGTTAACCGTGAGGGTCTATGGAGCATCCTCCTCCATTTTGGCTGTCCCCAAAAGTTTGGTGCCATCCTCAGTCTGTCCCACAATGACATGTAGGCCGTGACCCTGACCAACGGATCCACCACAGACCCAATCCACGTCCGGACCAGGGTGAAGCAGGGCTGCATCATCGCTCCAACCCTCTTCTCAATCTTCTTCGCTGCAACCTCAACTCAACAAGCTCCCCGCTGGAGTGGAACTAAACTACAGAACCAGTGGGAACCTGTTCAACCTTCACCATTTCCAGCTCTGGTTCAAGACCACCCCAACCTCTGTCGTCGAGCTACAGTACGCGGACAATGCTTGCGTCTGTGCACGTTCAGAGGTTGAACTCCAAGCCATAGTCAACATCTTCACTGAGGCATACGAAAGCATAGGCCTTACACTAAACATCCGTAAGACAAAGGTCCTCCACCAACCTGACCCCGCCACACAGCACTGACCCCAGTCATCAAGATCCATGGTGCGGCCTTGGACAACGTGGACCATTTCCCATACCTCGGGAGCCTACTATCAGCAAGGGCAGACATTGACGACGAGATTCAACACCACCTCCAGTGCACCAGCACAGCCTTCGGCCGCCTGAGGAAAAGTGTTCGAAGATCAGGCCCTCAAATCTGGCACCAAGCTCATGGTCTACAGGGCTGTAGTGATACCCGCCCTCCTGTATGGCTCAGAGACGTGGACCACATACAGCAGACACCTCAAGTCGATGGAGAAATACCACCAATGATGTCTCCGCAAGATCCTGCAAATCCCCTGGGAGGACAGGCGCACCAACGTTAGTGTTCTCGATCAGGCCAACATCCCCAGCATCGAAGCACTGACCACACTCGACCAGCTCCGCATTGTTCGCATGCCTGACATAAGACTCCCAAAGCAAGCGCTCTACTTGGGACTCCTACACGGCAAGCGAGCCCCAGGAGACTTGATAATATACAACATCCCCACCGGCACCTGGGAGTCCCTGGCCAAAGACCGTCCCAAATGGGGGAAGAGCTTCCAGGAGGGCGCTGAGCACCTCGAGTCGCGTCGCCGAGAACATGCAGAAAACAATCGCAGGCAGCAGAAGGAGCGTGCGGCAAACCAGTCCCACCCATTCTTTCTTTCAACTACTGTCTGTCCCACCTGTGACAGAGACTGTAATTCCCGTATTGGACTGTTCAGCCACCTGAGAACTCACTTTTAGAGTGGAAGCAAGTCTTCTTCGTTTTCGAGGGACTGCCTATGATGATGGTTTGATGGGACAGTGTAGGGGCAGATATACTCTGTATTCACCACCTAAATATGTAACTGGTAAAATTACCTTGTTACTGTTTCAATATATAAACTGAGCCCCACAGCAAAACGTAATCACCATCACGGATTCCAGTCCTGTGTCTTACTGGTACAATTCATCACTTGTACCATTCCAATACTTAACGTGTGTAAATGATCACTTCTTGCTATTCCATACATAACACTGCAAGGCCAATGTGTTATCATCACGTGTCATTATTGAAACACTCGGAAGGAATACTGAATTTTTATCATTCACTTCTTATCCATCTGGACAACTGCTGCATATGATCAGTTGTTACCACACTGCTAGTTACAACTAAACACATATCTCACAATGCAAAATAATACATTCTGCAAATCTTTTTAATTTATTCATGGAATGTGGATGTCGCTGGTAAGACCGGCATTTATTGCCCATCCCTAATTGTCCTCGAGAAGGTGGTGGTGAGCTGCGGCCTTGAACCGCTGCAGTCCGTGTGGTGAAGGTCTGATTATAGTTTCTTGTAGTGGTTGATACAATTGACTGGCTCGCTGGGCCATTTCAGAGGGCAGTTAAGAGTTAGCCACACTGCTGTGTGTCTGCAGTCACATATAGGCCAGACCGGGTAAGGGCAGCGAATTTCCTTCCTGAAGGACATTAGTGAACCAGATGGGTTTTTCCGACAATCTGGTAGTTTCAGGATCACCATTAATGATACAGCTTTTTATTCCAGATTTCTTTAACTGAATTTAAATTCCCCAGCTGTGAGTTGAACTCATTTCTCCAGCTCCTTAGTCCAAGCCTTTGGATTACTCAACCAGTAAACGGCAGCATCGTGGTTATGTTACTGGACCAGTAATCCCGGTCTAATGATCCTGGGACGTGAGTTCTAATCCCACGGTGGCAGCTGGGGAATTTAAATTCAGTTAATTAAATAAATCTGGAATAAAAAGCTAATGTCAGTAATGGTGACCCTGAAACTATCGGATTGCCATTAAAACCCATCAATAATGTCCTTTAGGGAAGGAAATCTGCCATCCTTACCCGGTCTGGCCTCTGTGACTCCCGAGCCACAGCACTGTGGTTGACTCTTAACCGCTCTCTGAAATGGCCTCACAAGCCACTCAGTTTCTGGCTATGTTTTGTCCCACCAGCAGGATAGACCCACCAGAGGTGGTGGCACAGTGGTATACAGTCGGGAGGGAGTGGCCCTGGGAGTCCTCAACATTGACTCCGGATCCCATGAAATGTCATGGCTTCAGGTCAAGCATGGGCAAAGAAAGTTCCTGCTGATTACCACTTAGCGCCCTCCCTCAGCTGATGAATCAGTACTCCATGTTGAACACCACTTGGATGAAGCATTGAGGGTAGCAAGGGCACAGAATGCACTCTGGGTGGGGGACTTCAATGTCCAGCACCAAAAGTGGTTCGGTAGCATCACTACTGACCGAGGAAGCTGAGTACTGAAGGACATAGCTGCCAGACTGGGCCTGCAGCAGGTGGTGAGAGAACCAACCTGAGGGAAAAACCTACTTGACCTCGTCCTCACCAATCTACCTGTCGCAGATGAATCTGTCCACGACAGCATTGGTAGGAGTGATCACCGCAGTCATTGTCTTCACACTGAGGACACCCTCCATTGTGTTGTGTGGCACTATCACCGGGCTAAATGGGATAGATTCAGAACAGATCTAGCAGCTCAAACCTGGGCATCCATGAGAGCAGCAGCAGAATTGTATTCCACCACAATCTGTAACCTCATGGCCCGGCATATCCCTCACTCTACCATTACCATCAGGCCAGGGGACCAACCCTGGTTCAATGAGGAGTGTAGAAGAACATGCCAGGAGCGGCACCAGGTGTACCTAAAAATGAGGTGCCAATCTGGGGAAGCTGCAACACAGGACTACATGCATGCTAAACAGTGGAAGCAGCATTCTATAGACATGGCTAAGCGATCCCAAAATCAACGGATCAGATCAAAGCTCTGCAGTCCTGCCACATCCAGTCCAACTAACAGGAGGAGGATGCTACATGAATATTCCAATACTCAATGATGCCAGAGCCCAGCACACAAGTGCAAAACACAAGGCTGAAACGTTTGCAACAATCTTCAGCCAGAAGTGGATGATCAATTTCTGCCTCCTCCTGTGGTCCCTACTGTCATGTATCCACACATGTTTACTGCTTGTACTATTACATATGATGTACCACCAGAGGACACTATTATGGGAAACTTGTACACCAGCTGTATGGCACACCTTAGTGACCACCAGAGGGCACTGCAGTGGGAGACTTGTAGGTTACCTGTACAGGTATGCCAGGCCTAGTATAAAAGGCAGGCCACCAGGTGTGATCCTCTGGAGTTATATTAAATGGACTAAGGTCTACAGTTCAAGTGCAATACATCACCTCGTGGAGTCATTATCAGTGCATCTAAAGGCACAACAATTGGCGACGAGATTATGGACTTTCACGCAAAAATGGCTAACCTTGGTACGTTGCAGCAGTTCGCCGATGTTGATGATTGGGATGCCTTTGCGGAGAGGCTCGACCATTTCTTCACAGGAAATGACCTGGCAGGCAATGATCCAGCCACACTGGCTGATAAGCGCAGAGCTATCCTGATAACCAGTTGTGGGCCCACCGTCTATGGCCTCGTCAGGGACTTGCTGACACCAGCGAAGACAACGACCAAGACGTACGAGGAGCTTGTAATGCTGATCGAAGAACTCAAGCCCAAAGAGAGCATCCTCACAGCCAGACACCGTTTTACACCCACCGATGGCCCGAAGGCCAGGAAATCATGAAATATGCTGCAGACCTCAGGAGGCTGGCGGCACCGTGTGATTTCGGTGAACACCTCACCGAAGCGCTGCGGGATATCTTTGTCATTGGAATCGGCCATGAGGGCCTTCTTCACAGGCTACTATCTGCGGATACCACAGTCACACTGCAGAAGGCCATCTCCGTGAGCCAGGCATTCGTGACCTCGACCGGCGGCTCTAGGCAGATGACTCATCCTCAGGACTCAAACCCGGCAGGTACTGTGCACCAAGTGGTGCCTTTTAGAGGCTGGACTGTAGAATGCGAACCCTCTCTGGGGAGAGAGGACAGGCCCCCCGAGTCCCTTAACTCAGAGTCCGCTGAGGGGGGCTAATCGAGTAGCACCATGCTGGCGTTGCGGAGGGAATCACCGGGCTCACCGGTGTCGTTTTAAGGACTATGTGTGTAAAGGCTGCAGCACAAAGGGCCACCTCCAGCGAATGTGTAAAAGAAATATGACTCACTGTGTCGATGAAGAGTCTGCAGAGGGCCATGAATCCAGCGTGGATTATGAAGAGATAGTCAGAGAGGCAGCTCAGCCCCACGATGAGGTGTATGGTGTGTATGGTATGTTTACCTGCACCACAGAATGTTCCCCGTTGAGGATGCAAGTCGAGATAAACTGAGTTCAAGTCTTCATGGAAGTGGACATGGGGGCAAGCCAGTCAGTAATGAATCAAGAAGCCTTTGAGAGGCTATGGGGCAATCAAGCTGAACAACCCAAGTTGGTCCCGGTTCAGGCAAAGCTGCGCACCTACACCAGTGAACTTATCCCAGTCGTTGGCAGTGCAGTTGTAAAGGTACTCCATGATGGCGCGATGCGCAAGTTACCACTGTGGATTGTTGCAGGTGATGGACCAATGCTACTCGGAAGAAGATGGATGGAGAAGATTCATTGGAGCTGGGAAACATAGAAACAGAAAATGGGTGCAGGAGTAGGCCCTTCAAGTCTGCACCACCATTCAATAAGATCATGGCTGATCATTCCCTTAGTACCCCTTTCCTGCTTTCTCTCCATACCCCTTGATCCCTTTAGTCGTCAGGGCCATATCTAACTCCCTTTTGAATATATCCAATGAACAGGCATCAACAACACACTGCGGTAGGGAATTCCACAGGTTAACAACTCTCTGAGTGAAGAAGTTTCTCCTCATCTCAGTCCTAAATAGCTTACCCCTTATCCTAAGACTGTGTCCCCTGGTTCTGGACTTCCCCATCATCGGGAACATTCTTCCCGCATCTAACCTGTCCAGTGCCGTCAGAAACTTGTAAGTTTTTATGAGATCCCCTCTCATCCTTCTAAACTCCAGTGTATAAATGCCAAGTTGATCCAGTCTCTCCTCATATGTCAATCCAGCCATCCCGGGAATCAGTCTGGTGAACCTGCGTTGCACTCCCTCAATAGCAAGAACGTCCTACCTCAGATTAGAAGACCAAAACTGAACACAATATTCCAGGTGAGGCCTCACCAAGGCCCTGTACAACTGCAATAAGACCTCCCTGCTCCTATACTGAAATCCCCTAGCTATGAAGGCCGACATGCCATTTGTCTTCTTCACCGCCTGCTGTACCTGCATGCCAACTTTCAATGACTGATGAACCATGACACCCAGGTCTCGTTGCACCTCCCCCTTTCCTAATCTGCCACTATTCAGATAATATTCTGCCTTCATGTTTTTGCCCCCAAAGTGGATAACTTCACATTTATCCACATTATACTGCATTTGCCCACTCACCTAACCTGTCCAAGTCACCCTGCAGCCTCTTAGCATCCTCCTCACAGCTCACACCGCCACCCAGCTTAGCGTCATCTGCAAACTTGGAGATATTGCACTCAATTCCTTCATCTAAATCATTAATGTATATTGTAAATAGCTGGGGTCCCAGCACTGAGCCCTGCGGCACCCTACTAGTCACTGCCTGCCATTCTGAAAAGGACCTCTTTATCCCGACTTTCTGCTTCCTGTCTGCCAACCAGTTCTCTATCCACATCAGTACATTATCCCCAATACCATGTGCTTAGATTCTGCATACCAATCTCTTGTGTGCGACCTTGTCAAAAGCCTTTTGAAAGTCCAAATACACCACATCCACTGGTTCTCCCTTGTCCACTCTACTAGTTACATCCTCAAAAAATTCCAGAAGATTTGTCAAGCATGATTTCCCTTTCATAAATCCATGCTGGCTTGGACCGAGTCTGTCGCTGCTTTCCAAATGTGCTGCTATTTCATCTTTAATAATTGATTCCAACATTTTCCTCACTACTGAAGTCAGGCTAACCGGTCTATAATTTCCCGTTTTCTCTCTCCCTCCTTTTTTAAACAGTGGTGTTACATTAGCTACCCTCCAGTCCATAGGAACTGATCCAGAGTCGATAGACTGTTGGAAAATGATCACCAATGCATCCACTATTTCTATGGCCACTTCCTTAAGTACTCTGGGATGCAGACTATCAGGCCTCAGAGGAAGATTTCATCCATCCAGCGATCAACATCCCCCATGCTCAGAGGCAAAGCAAGCCCCCACCTGAGGGTGGACCCGGCACCAGAAAGCAGACCAGCACAACATGACTGAGTGGAGATGATCCAGCTGAGACAATCCGAACGCACCTTCCAGACTCCAATGACAGGACTCCGGAGGAAGAAAATCGGATCCAAAGACGACTTCCCAGTCTCGGTGGCAGAACCCTGGGAGAAGAAGATCACAGCAGTCAACATCGTGGATGGAAGAAAGATGGCGCCCAAACCATGAGATGAAGTGCTGAAGAAAAAGATGGCAGTGGCCAGACCACGAGGTGCAGCCCTGATGGAGCAACACATGGTACCATACGGAGAAGAGGATTGGGGTAAAGATAGCAAGACTCTCTTAAAGGAGACCAGCAACCCACCATACTTGAAGGGACAGGTCCACATTCTCAATCAATGTAACAGCAACTGTGAGTTAAGTGTAAAGCTTGTGATTGATGATCAGAGTTTTATACATGTAATAAGCAAAGAAAAGTCGTGCGATTGCGATCGGAGCTACAGTTTATCTACAATGAGTAATGAAACATTGTACGATGTAGGATTTCAACTGCATTCAGATAATGTAGCGGGCAGACACTCATCGGGAGCACACAGGTCCAGTGAGCTACCCAATGCTGTAGCCTGCATCCCTGGGACCAGAGTGATGCACCATGGAGTGTGACCACAAGCAGCTAAAATAGACAAGCTGCAGAGCAAGCGATCTGAGGAGGGCAATGGCACCGGTATAGATACCCTGCCCCTGATCGGCTCCACCTCTCAGGCACCAACCGCCATGAGCCTGAAAGAGCAAACTGCGCTAAGGCACAGCCCCTTGACCCAATCGCCACCAAGGCTACACCCGGGAACGAAAGGTCACCCGAAATGGTTCTCCGAAATGGGACAGGGACCAGCCAGGATCCCAAACCAAATAACGCCCAGGCAAGCAAGTCAGCAGTTCCCTTGCACTGCCAGACGACAGCTCCTCAGGGAGCAGAAGCGACCCGGGGCGCAAGGAAAGGACAAGGAGGTCACAGGCATCTGTGAACCTGCCCGACGCTAGGAGCAATGGCAAAAGCCCCAAGAGCAGGCAACTTGAGCCAACCGAGTTCCCACTGCCAGCACTGGGCACTGCGCCACCACCAGACTACCTGGACACCATCCAGCAGTTGTGGAACTAGTTTGTCCTCACACTGACCCCAGTACTGATTCCACGTATGCACGTCACTAGTCAAATGTACTTGCCTCACAACTGTACCACAAATGTAATGATGTAAATGCAATTTTTTTTCTGGACTTGAATGTATATGAATGTAATGAACCACCGGCATAATCTGTATGTGAGGGGGTGGGGGGGGGGCGGGGGGGAGAATGGAATGGTCACGGACTCACAAACAGAAACCACCAGCACCTCTTCAGCCAACGAAACACCACCTACTTACCCAAGATCAAAACCATCTTCCAAGGGTCAACCAGATAGAGGTAAGCCCAGAGCACAGTCAATGCATGAAGGCGATTTGAACTAAAGACTTGGGGGAGAGTGATGTCATGTATCCAGACATGTTTACTGCTTGTACTATTACACATGATGTGCCACTAGAGGGCACCACTATGGGAAACTTGTACACCAGCTGTAGGGTCACTAAGATGTGCCACCAGAGGGCACTGCAGTGGGAGACTTGTAGGTTACCTGTACAGGTGTGCCAGGCCTAGTATAAAAGGCAGGCCACCATGTGTGATCCTCACTCTGGAGTTATATTAAATGGACTAAGGTCACTACAGTTCAAGTGCAATACATTACCTCGTGGAGTCATTATCTGAGCATCTAAAGACATAACACCTACCATCACAGAAGCCAGTCTTCAGCCAATTCGATTCACTCCATGTGATATCAAGAAATGGCTGAGCACACCGGATACAGCAAACGCTATGGGCCCCGACAACATCCCGGCTGTCATGCTGAAGACTTGTGTTCCAGAACTAGCCGCGCCTCTAGCCAATCTGTTCCAGTACAGCTACAACACTGACATCTATCCGACAACGTGGACAACTGCCCAGGTATGTCCTGTTCACAAAAAGCAGGACAAATCCAATCTCGCCAATTACCGCCCCATCAGTCTAATCTCAATCATCAGCAAAGTGATGGAAGGTATGGACAGTGCCATCAAGCGGCACTTACTCACCAATAACCTGCTCACCAATGCCCAGTTTGGGTTCCACCAGGACCACTCGGCTCCAGACCTCATTACAGCCTTGAGTGTGGCATCAAGGAGTCCTAGTAAAACTGAAGTCAATGGGAATCGGGGGGAAAATATTCCACTGGCTGGAGTCATACCCAGCACAAAGAAAGATGGTTGGGGTGGTTGGAGATCAATCACCTCAGCCCCAGGACATCGCTGCAGGAGTTCCTCAGGGCAGTGTCCTAGGCCCAACCATCTTCAACTACTTCATCAATGACCTTCCCTCCATCATAAGGTCAGAAGTGGGGATGTTTGCTGATGACTGCACAGTGTTCTGTTCCATTCACAACTCCTAAGATAATGGAGCAGTCCATGCCCGCATGCAGCAAGACCTGGACAACATTCAGGCTTGGGCTGATAAGTGGCAAGTAACATTCGCCCCACACAAGTGCCAGGCTATGACTATCTCCAACAAGTGAGAGTCTAACCACCGTCCCTTGATATTCAACGGCATTACCATCGCCGAATCCCCCATCATCAACATCCTGGGAGTCACCATTGACCAGAAACTTAACTGGACCAGCCACATAAATACTGTGGCTACAAGAGCAGGTCAGAGGCTGGGTATTCTGCGGTGAGTGTCTCACCTCCTGACTCCCCAAAGCCTTTCCACCATCTACAAGGCACAAGTCAGGAGTGTGATGGAATACTCTCCACTTGCCTGGATGAGTGCAGCTCCAACATCACTCAAGAAGCTCAACACCATCCAGGACAAAACAGGCTGCTTGATTGTCACCCCATCCACCACCTTCAACACTCACTCCCTCCACCACCGGCGCACCGTGGCTGCAGTGTGTACCATCTACAAGATGCACTGCAGCAACTCACCATGGCTTCTTTGGCAGCACCACGATTTCTACCATCCAGACGGACAAGGGCAGCAGGCGCATGGGAACACCACCACCTCCAAGCTCCCCTCCAAGTCACACACCATTGTAACTTGGAAATATTTCGGCCGTTCCTTCATCGTCACTGGGTTAAAATCCTGGAACTCCCTCCCTGAAAGCACTGTGGGAGCACCTTTACCATACAGACTGCAGCGGGTCAAGGCGGTGGCTCACCACCACCTTCTCAAGGGCAATTATGGATGGGCAATAAATGCCGGCCTTACCAGCGACGCCCACATCCCAGAAACAAATAAAAAAAATGTAGCACAACTACCTGCAACCGTACCACTCAATCTGAGTAAAAACAGTAAGTGATGGAAACATTGAGCAGGTCAGGCAGCCTTTGTGGAGAACGGAAGGCAGGGTTAACATTTCAGACTGATTATCTTTTATTGGAACCAGGGGATGTTACAGATGAACAGCTTGTAGGGAGGAACAGAGCCAGGGAAATAGGTGCGAAGGTGGAAGACAGGAAATAATTAAACAACAGAAGTGATAATGGTGCAAGACACAAAAGATAATATTGCGAGAATTAAAAGATCTATATGACACTCAGAGGAAGTGTGAATGGGTACAGCAGAGGGAAGGGAAGTACCGAAAATCTGGCAAATAGGAGAAGGCTCCCATGGTCTGGGAATGTGGTGGAAGAAAAATGCTGGTAGACCCCAGGGGTATGGACAACCCACTGCCCATGTACCGACAGGAGATCTCCAGCCCAAGCACCAACCCACTACCTCTCCCATTGCTGGAAGGGCTGGTGCACCAATCCTACATTACCAGCACCCACTGTCTAAGAAAGATGGGAGTGGTGTTCAGGTCTGAACTTGTTAAACTCAATGTTAAGGCCGGAAGGCTGTAAAGTGCTGAGTAAAAAGGTGAGGTGCTGTTTTCAGGCTTGCGTTGAGCTTCACTGGATAGTGTAGGAGGCCGAGGGCAGAGAGGGAGTGGGAGTGGGATGGAGAACCAAAGTGGTAAATGGCAGGGAGTCAGGGTGGCACTTGAGGACAGAAGGGAGGATTTCGCAAAGTGATCACCCAATCTACGTTTACGCTCCGCAATGTAGAGGAAACCGCATTGTGAGCAGCGAATACAATATAGTAGAACGTACAAATAAATTGCTGTTTCATCCATAAGGGGTATAGGAACAAAGGAATTGTTGGACAACAAAAGAACAATTTCCATCGCGTTCATCTCCTACCATCCTGGGAGTGGCAGGATACAGTGAGAATGGAGATGTTGCGTAATGGCAGCAATTGATCTCGAGCAATGAGTCCACACCCAGACCCGAGGCGAGGAAATCCCCGGTGCTGGAGAGCTTTGGGAACCACAGGTCCAAGGTCATCTGGTTGTCCCGAGCATTGGGCATTCACATCATGTCTCAAATTACTCATCTGGGACCTGGGAATATTTGGGATCATGGACGGCATTGTGAGAGGAGCTGTATGGGTAGGTGTTGCACCTAAACACATAACTACATGTGAATAAATAACTGGTGTAATCTATCCTTATTCAAATGCATAACTGGTGCAACGAAATACTCGTTAGGTTTCTGTCATGTATGTAGACCATGTATACATAGAAAATAGGTGCAGGTGTAGGCTATTCGGCCCTTTGAGCCTGCACCACTATTCAATAAGATCATGGCTGATCATTCACCTCAGTACCCCTTTCCCGCTTTCTCTCCATACCCCTTGATCCCTTTAGCCGTAAGGGCCATATCTAACTCCCTCGTGAATATATCCAATGAACTGGCATCAACAACTCTCTGCAGCAGGGAATTCCACAGGTTAACAACTCTGAGTGAAGAAGTTTCTCCTCATCTCAGTCCTAAATGGCTTACCCCTTATCCTTAGGCTGTGTACCCTGGTTCTGGACTTCCCCAACATCGGGAACATTCTTCCTGCATCTAACCTGTCCAGTCCCGTCAGAATTTTGTGTTTCTATGAGATCCCCTCTCATCCTTCTAAACTCCAGTGAATACAGGCCCAGTCGATCCAGTCTCTCCTCATATGTCAGTCCTGCCATCCCAGGAATAAGTCTGGTGAACCTTCGCTGTACTCCCTCAATAGCAAAAACGTCCTTCCTCAGATTAGGAGACCAAAACTGAATATTCCAGGTGAGGCCTCACCAAGGCCCTGTACAACTGCAGTAAGACCTCCCTGCTCCTATACTCAAATCCCCTAGCTATGAAGGCCAACATACCCTTTGCGTTCTTCACCGTCTGCTGTACCTGCATGGCAACTTTCAATGACTGATGTACCATGACACCCAGGTCTTGTTGCACCTCCCCTTTTCCTAATCTGCCGCTGTCATGTATCTTACATTATTATATATAACTGTATCCTAACATGCTATACATGACTGTAATAAGATATGACCTGTAACCACCTGAATACCTTACCACCAGGGATGCATTTGCAAGAGACAGGTATATAAGGACAGGTCTCAAGCAAGTGCAGCATTCCAGAGCTGTGAAATAAAGGTGCAGGTCCAGAGTGACCTTGACTTCACTACATGCCTCGTGTGAATCTGTACTGAGGGAACAGGACTTTACAGTGGCGACGAGGATGGGATTACAGAATCCACAGAATGGCGAACAACGGATCAGATGAAAAGTACAATGCTGGAGACAATTGGGAAGACTTTATAGAAAGGCTCCAGCAAAGCTTTGTAACCAAAGACTGGTTAGGAGACGACAAAGCAGGCAAGAGAAGAGTCCATCTCTTGACCAGCTGTGGCTCGAAAACATACGCTTTAATGAAGGATCTGCTGGCACCCGAGAAACCAGCAAGCAAGTTGTTTGAAGAATTGAGCACACTGATAAGAGAGCACCTGAAGCCAGCAAGCAGCCTACACATGGCCACACACAGGTTCTACAACTACAGATGCTGTGTGGGCCAGAGCATACCCGACTTCGTGGCGGAACTTTGGAGACTGGCTAGTTTATGTGAGTTCTACGATGAACTGAGAAGAGAAATGCCGAGAGACTTTTTCATTGAAGGAATAGGCCACACAGGCATATTCCGAAAGCTTATAGAAACCAAGAACCTGACCTGACCTGCACTGGTTGCACAGACATTCTTGGTAGGGGAAGAAGAAACGAGGTTGCTTTACAATGCAGGTACGACAACTAACGAAATAATGGAACAAGGAGTTCACAGCATTAGACAAGCTGCTACCCACCCACAGACAAAACCGGGAGAACAGGCTCTCGACAGTAGGCAGTGGCGCAAGAAGCCATCAAGGGCCACAGGAATGGCCGTTCACACCTCATCAACCCACAATGCAAGCAATCAACTACAAACTGAGAGAGATCAGCCAGACGCAGCTCATTCTTTGTGAACAATGAAAGCAGTCTGTGCTGGAGGTGTGGGGGTGGGCACTCGTCAAGGGGATGTCGATTTCAGCAGGCTGTTTGCAGGAACTGTGAATATACAGGGCATTTGGCCCACATGTGCAAAAAAATGGCAGCTCGGCTGGTATACAAATTGGATGGGTCGGAAAGTGGACCAGAAGACGGTGGGGACAGTACCCGGGACACCGATGTACAGCGGGTCAACATGATCAATGGCCGCTGCTCCTACAACAGGACGCCTCCTATAATGATGAAGGTCCTACTCAACGGGATACCTGTCAACATGGAGCTGGATACGGGAGCGAGTCAATCTCTCATGGGCGCTCAACAATTTGAACAACTGTGGCCGCATAAAAGAGACAGACCAAAACTCACAAGGGTTGACACCAAACTAATGACCTAAACGAAAGAAATCGTACCAGTCCTCGGCAGCGCCATGCTCTCTGTCACACACAAAGGGACAGTGAACCGACTTCCCCTGTGGATTATCCCCGGAGACCCCCTAGCACTGCTGGGGAGAAGCTGGCTGGCAAAACTAAACTGGAAATGGGATGATGTCCATGCCATGTCATTAGAGGAACGGACCTCCTGCTCAGTTATAAAGCGATTTGAACATCTCTTTCAGCCAGGTGTGGGCACTTTCAAAGGGGCCAAAGTCAAAATCTACATCACACAGGATGCTAGACCGGTCCATCACAAAGCCAGAGCTGTACCCTGTGTGATGAGGGAAAAGATTGAACACGAACTAGACAGGCTTCTGCGGGAAGGCATTATATCACCTGTGGAATTTAGTGACTGGGCAAGTCCCATCGTCCCAGTCATGAAGCCTGATGGATCCATACGAATCTGTGGGGACTACAAATCTACCATAAACAGAGTCTCCCTACAGGACCAGTACCCGCTGCCCAGAGCGGAGGACTTATTTGGCACATTGGCTAGAGGTAAACGTTTCTCAAAACTAGACCTCACATCTGCATATATGATGCAAGAATTGACCGAAGAATCCAAGCTACTCACCACCATCAACACACATCGAGACCTTTTCATGTACAATCGATGCCCATTCGGCATCAGGTCGGCAGCTGCCATATTCCAGCACAACATGGAGAGTCTGCTCAAGTCCATCCCGGGAATAGTTGTATTTCAAGACGACATACTTATCACGGGCAGGGACACCGACTCCCATCTCCGTAATTTGGGGGAAGTACTAAAGTGGTTGGATCGGGTAGGCCTACGAGTCAAGAAATCCAAGTGCCGCTGATGGAATCCGCCCAACAGAGTCCAAAACAGAAGCAATTCGCTTGGCACCCAGGCCCCGGAATGTCTCAGAACTGCGTGCCTTTCTCGGGCTACTCAATTACTTTGGGAACTTTAAGCAGAACTTGAGCACGCTGCTGGAGCCTCTCGACGTGCTACTCAGGAAGGGGTGCGATTGGTATTGGGGGATGCCCAGGAACGCGCCTTCAATAAGGCACGCAACCTTCTGTGTTCCAACAGTGTTTTGACTTTCTTTGATCCAGGTAAAAAGCTAGTTCTCACATGCGATGCGTCAGCGTATGGGGTCAGGTGCGTTTTGCAACATGTCAATAGTGCAGGCAAATTACAACCCATAGCTTATGCCTCCAGGTCACTTTCGCGGGCGGAGCGCGGGTACGAAATGGTAGAGAAGGAGTGCGTGTACGGTGTCAAAAAGATGCACCAATACCTTTTCAGGGCCAAGTTCGTGTTAGAAACCGACCACAAGCCCCTCACATCCCTCCTATCCGAGAGCAAGGCAATAAACGCCAACGCCTCAGCGCGAATTCAATGGTGGGCACTCATGCTGGCATCCTACGACTATACCATAAGGCACAGACAACTGTGCCGATGCGCTCAGCAGGCTACCCCTGGCGACCACGGAAGGGTCTGACGAACAGGACTGTGAGATATGGCAATCAATGCCTTTGAGTCCACAGGTTCGCCCATGATGGCTCGCCAAATCAGAGCCTAGACGGCCAGCGACCCCACATTATCCTTAGTAAAAAGATATGTCCTAACCAGTGACTGGGCAGAGGCTCGCGATGCCTGCCCCGAGGAATTAAAACCCTTTCACAGGCGCATGCATGAGCTATCACTTCAAGCAGACTGCCTGATGTGGGGCAGCCGAGTAGTCATGCCTCTGTGAGGCAGAGAGGCATTTGTCTGGGAGCTCCACCGTGAGCACCCGGGGATCGTTCTCATGAAGGCCATAGCCAGATCCCACGTCTGGTGGCCTGGTATTGACGCAGACTTGGAGCTCTGCGTCCGAAGGTGCACCATTTGTGCCCAACTCAGCAATGCCCCCAGGGAGGCTCCCCTGAGCCCCTGGCCCTGGCCTACCAAACCGTGGTCGCGGATGCACATAGACTATGCGGGCCCATTCATGGGCAAAATGTTCCTCGTAGTTGTAGATGCATTTTCAAAGTGGATCGAATGCACCATTTTAAATCGAGCACAATCTCCACCACTGTGGAGAGCCTCGCAAGCATGTTTGCAACGCACGGAATCCCTGACATATTGGTCAGTGACAATGGTCCGTGCTTCACCAGCGCAGAATTCCAAGATTTTATAATTGACCACGGCATAAATCACGTCAAGACGGCACCATTCAAACCGGCCTCCAACGGCCAGGCGGAGAGAGCAGTGCAAATCATTAAACAAGGCATGCTTAAAATCCAAGGTCCCACGCTGCAGGGTCGCCTGTCGTGACTGCTGCTGGCATACAGATCTTGTCCACACTCATTGACTGGGATCCCCCCCGCGCAACTGTTGATGAAAAGGACTTTGAAAACACGGCTCTCATTAATCCTCCCAGACATGCACGAAATCTTTGAGGCAAAGCGCCGTAAGCTGACTGAGTATCATGACAGGAATTTGAGGGGGAGATGGAATGAGATAGGGGACAAAGTGTTTGTACTAAACTATGGCAGGGGTCCCAAATGGCTTGCAGCGACAGTAACAGGCAAGGAAGGAAACAGGCTACTGGTAGTACAAATGAACAATGGCAAAACCTGCCAGAGGCATGTAGACAAAGTCAAAAGCAGATTTACCAACAACACTGCGGAACCAGAGGCAGACTACAATGTGGAACTCGCACCACACCTGGTGGACAGAGGGAACAACCTGAGGAAAGGGCAATCCCAACAGACAGCCCAGGCGAGTCAACAACAATCACACCAATCGAAACAGACAGCCCAGGCGAGATACCAGCAACCACACCCAAAGAAAAACAGACACCAAGGCAAACAACTGAACCACAACTCAGACGCTCCACGCGAGAGCATAGACCACCTGAGAGACTGAACCTATAAAGACAATAAGACCTTGGGGGTGGGTGATGTCATGTATCTTACATTATTATATATAACTCTATCCTAACATGCTATACATGACTGTAATAAGATATGACCTGTAACCACCAGCATACCTTACCACCAGGGGTGCACTTGCAAGAGACAGGTATATAAGGACAGATCTCAGGCAAGTGCAGCATTCCAGAGCTGTGAAATAAAAGGTGCAGGTCCAGAGTGACCTTGACTTCACTACATGCCTCGTGTGAATCTGTACTGAGGGGACAGGACTTTACAGCCACCATTCAGATAATATTCTGCCTTCATGTTTTTGCCACCAAAGTGGATAGCCTCACATTTATCCACATTATACTGCATCTGCCATGCATTAGCCCATTCACCTAACCTGTCCAAGTCACCCTGCAGCCTCTTAGCATCCTCCTCACAGCTCACACAGCCACCCCAGCTTAGTGTCATCTGAAAACTTGGAGATATTACACTTAATTCCTTCATCTAAATCATTGATGTATATTGTAAATAGCTGGGGTCCCAGCACTGAGCCCTGCGGCACTCCACTAGTCACTGCCTGCCATTCTGAAAAAGACCTGTTTATCCCGACTCTCTGCTTCCTGTCTGCCAACCAGTTCTCTATCCATGTCAATACATTACCCCCAATACCATGTGCTTTAATTTTGCACACCAATCTTTTGTGTGGGACCTTGTCAAAAGCCTTTTACAAGTCCAAATACACCACATCCACTGGTTCTCCCTTGTCCACTCTACTAGTTACATCCTCAAAGAATTCTAGAAGATTTGTCAAACATGATTTCCCTTTCATAAATTCATGCTGACTTGGACCGATCCTGTCACTGCTTTCCAAATGTGCTATTTCATCTTTAATAATTGATTCCAACATTTTTCCCACTACCGGTCTACAATTACCCACTTTCTCTCTCCCTCCTTTTTTAAAAAGTGGGGTTACATTAAGCTACCCTCCAGTCCATAGGAACTGATCCAGAGTCGATAGACTGTTGGAAAATGATCACCAATGCATCCACTATTTCTAGGGCCACTTCCTTAAGTACTCTAGGCCCCGGGGACTTATCGGCCTTCAATCCCATCAATTTCCCCAACACAATTTCCTGCCTAATAAGGGTTTCCTTCAGTTCCTCCTTCTCTCTAGATCCTCGGTCCCCTAATATTTCCGGAAGGTTATTTGTGTCTTCTTTCGTGAAGACAGAACTAAAGTATTTGTTCAACTAGCCTGCCATTTCTTTGTTCCCCATTATAAATTCACCTGACTCTGACTGCAAGGGGCCTGCATTTGTCTTCACTAATCTTTTTCTCTTCACATATCTGCAGAAGCTTTTGCAGTCAGTTTTCATGTTCCCAGCAAGCTTCCTCTCATACTCTATTTTCCCTTCTAATTAAACCCTTTGTGCTCTGCTGAATTATAAATTTCTCCCAGTCCTCAGGTTTGATGCTTTTTCTGGCCAATTTATATGCCTCTTCCTTGGATTTAACACTATCCTTAATTTCTCTTGTTAGCCACGGTTGAGCCACCTTCCCCGTTTTATTTTTACTCCAGACAGGGATGTACAATTGTTGAAGTTCATCCATGTGATCTTTAAATGTTTGCCATTGCCTATCCACCATTAACCCTTTAAGTATCATTCGGCAGTCTATTCTAGCCAATTCACATCTCATACCATCGAAGTTACCTTTCCTTAAATTCAGGACCCTAGTTTCTGAATTAACTGTGTCACTCTCCATCTTAATAAAGAATTCTACCATATTATGGTCGCTCTTCACCAAGGGACCTCGCACAACAAGATTGCTAATTGGTCCTTTTTCATTACACATCACCCAGTCTGGGATGGCCAGCCCTCTAGTTGGTTCCTTGACATACTGGTTTAGAAAACCATCCCTAATACACTCCAGGAAATCCTCCTCCACTGTATTGCTACCAGTTTGGTTAGCCCAATCTGTATGTAGATTAAAGTCACCCATGATAACTGCTGTACCTTTATTGTATGCATCCCTAATTTCTCGTTTGATGCTGTCCCCAACCTCACTACTACTGTTTGGTGGTCAGTACACAATTCCCACTAGCGTTTTCTGTCCTTTGGTATTCCACAGCTCCACCCATACTGATTCCACATCATCCAAGCTAATGTCCTTCCTTATTCTTGCATTAATTTCCTCTTTAACCAGCAACGCTACCCCACCTCCTTTTCCTTTCTGTGTAACCTTCCTGAATGTTGATTACCCCTGGATGTTGAGTTCCCAGCCTTGGTCACTCTGGAGCCATGTCTCCGTGATGCCAATTATATCATATTCATTAATTGCTGCCTGCTCAGTTAATTCGTCCTCCTTATTACTCCTCGCATTGAGGCACAGAGCCGTCTGGCTTATCTTTTTAACACATTTTGCCCCTTTAGAATTTTGCTGTAATGTGACCCTTTTTGATTTTTGCCTTGGGTTTCTCTGCCCTCCACTTTTACTTTTCTTTTTTCTATCTTTTGCTTCTGCCCCCATTCTACTTCCCTCTGTCTCCCTGCATAGGTTCCCATCCCCCTGCCATATTTAGTTTAACTCCTCCCCAACAGCACTAGCAAACACTCCCCCTCGGACATTGGTTCTGGTCCTGTCCAGATGCAGACCGTCCGGTTTGTACTGGTTCCACCTCCCCCAGAACTGGTTCCAATGTCCCAGGAATTTGATCCCTCCCTTCTGCATCATTCCTCAAGCCACGTATTCATCTGAGCTATCCTGCGATTCCTACTGATTGGCACGTGGCAGTGATACTACCTTTGAGGTCCTACTTTTTAATTTAGCTCCAAGCTCCCTCAATTCAGCTTGAGGACCTCATCCCGTTTTTTTACCTATATCGTTGGTACCTATATGCACCACGACATCTGGCTGTTCACTCTCCCCCTCCAAAATGTCCTGCAGCTGCTCCGAGACATCCTTGACCCTTGCACCAGGGAGGCAGCATACCATCCTGGAGTCTCGGTTGCGACCGCAGAAATACTTACCTATTCCCCTTACAATAGAATCCCCTACCACTATAGCTCTCCCACGCTTTTTCCTGTTCTCTTGTGCAGCAGAGCCACCCACGGTGCCATGAACTTGGCTGCTGCTGCCCTCCCCTGCTGAGTCATCCCCCCATCAGTACCCAAAACTATATTACTTTATAGTCACATAAGGTATGCCACCAGAGGGCACTATGGTGGGAGACCTGCCACCTGAATAGGTGTACAGGGCCCAGTATAAAAGGCTGCCCACCATGCTTGTGCCTCACTCTGGAGTTACAATAAATGGGACTAAGGTCACAACAGCTCAAGTACAATACTAGACCTCGTGGGGTCATTCATAAGAGTATTAAAGACACAATAGTTTCAAATACATGAGGGTGTAAGTAACCACTTGTTACTATTCAAACTTGTCATTGTGTAAAACCATTCCGTCAACTCCAAATATGTAACTGTGGTAAGAAATTGCTGGTTGCCATTCATGTAGTGTCTCTGCACCTTGTTACAAACTCACCCGAGGCATGGATATATCAGACACGGTCACTCTGTGACCTTCACTTTATTCCCAGGACTCAAGAGTGCTGATCCTGGTAGGCTGAAGTGAGGTCCAGCTTCGTGAACAGCTTACCACCTGCCAGCGTGGCAAAAAGGTCCTCCGCTCTCGGGAGCAGGTATTGGTCTTGCAGCGATATTCAGTTGATGGTGGCTTTATAGTCACCACAAATCCTGACCGAGCCATTTGCTTTGAGGATGGGAACAATGGGACTTGCCCAGTCGCTGAATTCAACGGGCGAAATTATGCCCTCTCTGAGCAGCCTGTCCAGTTCACTTCCAATTTTTTCACGCATCATGTACGGCACCGCTCTGGCTTTGTGGTGCACTGGTCTGGCGTCCGGAGTGATGTGTATCGCTACTTTGGTGCCCTTGAACGTTCCAACACCGGGTTGAAAGAGTGACTCAAATTTTTGCAATACCTGCGAGCATGAACTTCGCTCCACGGATGAAATGGCGTGCACATCCCCCCATTTCCAATTCATCTCAGCTAGCCAACTCCTCCCCAAGAGCGCGGGGCCATTTCCCGGAACAATCCAGAGTGGCAGCCGGTTCTGTGATCCATTATGCATTACCACCAAGTTTGCACTGCCCAGCACTGGGATGATCTCTTTGATGTACGTACGTAGCTGCATCGCGATGCGTTCCAATTTGGGCTTGCTAGCTCTGTGTGGCCATAGTTTCTCAAATTGTTGGGTGCTCATGAGGGACTGGCTAGCTCCGGTATCCAGCTCCATGTGCACCGGGATGCCATTCAGTAAGACTTTCATCATCATGGGTGGCGTTTTAGTGTATGAGCTGTGGACGTCAGCCACATGAACTCTCTGAACTTCAACATCCATGGTTGTTCCCCAGGTCTCATCCTGCATTTCAGACCCCTCGTCTGGTTCCTCTGTCTCGCAGACTAGCCTCGCTACTGCCTTTTTGCACATCCTGACCAGGTGTCCCTCGACATTACAAATCCTACAGGTGTAAAGTTGGAACCTGCAGATTTTTGCAGTGTGTCTGCTCCCACATCTCCAACATGAGCTTGAGATTGCTGTTAACAAAAGGACTATTCGCTGGCATTCCTCTCTGATGGCCCTTTTGGCTGTTTTTAAGCACTCTGATGGGGGATGTTAATTGTCCCATAACAGGATGTATTGTTCCTCATGATGGCGAGAATTGCTGATCCCCTTTCCATTGTCCCTGTTGCCAGGAGCTTGTTGCTACCTGGGTGGTGTCGAATTGCCCTTGCCTGCCTGGACGGTGTCCAATTGCCCTTGCCTGCCTGTCGGGTTGTGTGTCATTTTTATAACATTGATTCCCTGGTTCAATGCAACTTTAAGACCAGGGCTGTGTGCGTAGATTAGCTTGGTCTCCTCTTCCCCTTCCATAAAGGTCTGAGCTATCAACGCCACCCCTTCTAAAGTCAAATCCTTAGTCTTTATGAGCTTCCTGAAAATGCCGGCATGATTAATGCCCTCGATGAAAAAGTCCCTGAACATCTCCCCCCTGCAGGCATCGGAGAACTTAGAGACTGGCCAAACGCCGCAGTTCCGCCACAAAGTCCGAGATGTTTTGACCCTCCCAACGCCGGTGAGTAGAACCGGTGCCGGGCCATGTGTACGCTACTTGCCGGCTTGAGATGCTCACTGATCAGCTGGCTGAGCTCTTCGAAGGACTTGTCCGCTGGCTTTTGGGTGTGAGCAGGTCTTTCATCAGTGCATACGTCTGTGGTCCGCAGCTGGTCAGTAGATGCGCCCTCCGCTTGTCAGCCGCTGTCTCTTCCAGCCAGTCCTGTGACAAAGCTCTGCTGGAGTCTTTCCACAAAGTCATCCCAGTCCTCACCCACACAGTAACGTTCCTCTGTGTCACCGGTGGCCATCCTCGTGGTTCGGTGATTCCCGTTTCTCGTCGCCAGATGTAGTGTCTCTGCACCTTGTTACAAACTCACACGAGGCATGGATATATCAGACACGGTCACTCTGTGACCTTCACTTTATTCCCAGGACTGAAGAGTGCTGATCCTGGTTGGGACCTCCCCTTTTATACCTGGAAGCACAGGTGAGGAGCTCACTCCCTGTGGTCAGGGTGTGCATTACAAGGGTACAGATACAGTGTACATGAGTTACAGTTACATACTTATAGTCATTGCAAGATGGTGAAATACATGACAATTCACATATATAACTGAGGAGGATAAACATCACGAGTTAAAAGATGCGATTGTTGTAAATAATCATTCAGTTACATTTCTTGTGGATCTTGATGACTGTGGGTCAGTGCCGAGTGGTGTGGACAGGCTGGCGGAGGACCTTTGTCTTACGGTACGCCTCAATAAATACGTTGGAGCTCAGCCTCTGTATGTGCGCAGACGCAGACGCAAGCATCGCATGTGTACTGTAGCTTGGCGACTGATGTTGGGGTGGACTTGGACCTGGCCTGGGGACGGCGCAGGTTGAACAAGACATTCCCAGCATTGAAGCACTGACCACACTCGACCAGCTCCGCTGGGCAGGCCACATTGTTCGCAGGCCTGATACAAGACTCCCAAAGCAAGCGCTCTACTCGGAACTCCTTCACGGCAAACGACTCAAAGGTGAGCAGAGGAAACGTGACAGGGACACCCTCAAAGCCTCCATGATAAAGTGCAACATTCCCACTGACACCAGTCCTTGGCCATAGACTGCCCGAAGTGGAAGAAGTGCATCCGCGAGGGTGCTGAGCACCTCGAGTCTCGTTGCAGAGAGCATGCAGAAATCAAGTGCAGGCAGCGGAAAGAGCGTGTAGCAAACCAGCCCCATCCTCCCCTTAACGGCTATCTGTCCCACCTGTGACAGAGACTGTTGTTCTCGTATTGGACTGTTCAGCTACCGAAGAACCGATATTAAGATGGAAGCAAGTCTCCCTCAATTCCGAGGGGCTGCCTATGATGATGACTGGCGCAGTCCGTGGGGGCAGTGGTGGGTGGGGAAAGTGGGATGGGAAGGTTAGTCCTCAGCGGCTGCTGGGTGGGGAGCTCAGTGAGGGGAGGGGGTGGGGGTAGGTCAGTGAGGGGAGGGAGAGTGGGGGTAGGTCAGTGAGGGGGGGGGAGAGAGGGGATAGGTCAGTGAGGGGAGGGGGTGGGGGTAGGTCAGTGAGTGGGGTGGATAGAGGGGGTAGGTCAGTGACTGGGGGGAGAGAGGGGCTAGGTCAGTGAGGGGAGGGGGTGGGGGTAGGTCAGTGAGGGGGGGGGGGGGAAGAGTGGAGGTAGGTCAGTGAGGGGGGGAGAGAGGGGGTAGGTCATTGAGGGGAGGGGGTGGGGGTATGTCATTGAAGGGAGGGGGTGGGGGTAGGTCAGTGAGGGGAGGGAGAGTGGGGGTAGGTCAGTGAGGGGGGGGGGGGGGGGAGAGAGGGGGTAGGTCAGTGAGGGGGGGAGAGAGAGGGGATAGGTCAGTGAGGGGGGGGGAGGAGGGGGATAGGTCAGTGAGGGGGAGGGGAGGGGGTAGGTCAGTGAGGGGGGAGAGAGGGGGTAGGTCAGTGAGGGGAGGGGGTGGGGTAGGTTAGTGAGGGGGGGAAGAGAGGGGTAGGTCAGTGAGGGGGGAGAGAAGGGGGTAGGTCAGTGAGGGGAGGGGGTGGGGGTAGGTCAGTGAGGGGGTGGGGGGAGAGTGGGGGGTAGGTCAGTGAGGGGGGGGAGAGAGGGGGTAGGTTCAGTGAGGGGTGGGGGTGGGGGTAGGTCAGTGAGGGGGGAGAGAGGGGGGAGGTCAGTGAGGGGAGGGGTTGGGGGTAGGTCAGTGAGGTGGGGGGGAGAGTGGGGGTAGGTCAGTGAGGGGGGGGGGAAGAGAGGGGGAGCTCAGTGAGGGGAGGGGGTGGGGGCAGGTCAGTGAGGGGGGGAGAGAGGGGTAGGTCAGTGAGTGGGGGGAGAGAGGGGCTGGTCAGTGAGGGGAGGGGGTGGGGGTAGGTCAGTGAGGGGGGGGGGGGAGAGTGGGGGTAGGTCAGTGAGGGGGGGAGAGAGAGAGGGTAGGTCAGTGAGGGAGGGGGGGAGAGAGGGGGTAGGTCAGTGAGGGGAGGGGGTGGGGGGTAGGTCAGTGAGGGGAGGGAGAGTGGGGATAGGTCAGTGAGGGGGAGGGAGAGGGGAGGGGAGAGTGGGGATAGGTCAGTGAGGGGAGGGAGAGTGGGGTAGGTCAGTGAGGGAGGGAGGTGGGGTAGGTCAGTGAGGGGGGGGGAAGAGAGGGGGTCGGTCAGTGAGGGGAGGGGTGGGGGTAGGGGTAGGTCAGTGAGGGGGGGGGGAAAGAGAGTGGGGGTAGATCAGTGAGGGGGGGAGAGAGGGGGTAGGTCAGTGAGGGGAGGGGGTTGGGGTAGGTCAGTGAGGGGAGGGAGAGTGGGGTTAGGTCAGTGAGGGGGGGGAGAGAGGAGGGGGTAGGTCAGTGAGGGGGGGGGAGAGAGGGGGGTAGGTCAGTGAGGGGGGGGGGAGAGGGTGGGGTCACGTCGGTCAGTGAGGGGGGGAGAGAGGGGGTAGGTCAGTGAGGGGAGGGGGTGGGGGTAGGTCAGTGAGGGGGGAGAGAGGGGGGAGGTCAGTGAGGGGAGGGGTTGGGGGTAGGTCAGTGAGGGGGGGGGGAGAGTGGGGGTAGGTCAGTGAGGGGGGGAGAGAGGGGGAGCTCAGTGAGGGGAGGGGGTGGGGGCAGGTCAGTGAGGGGGGAGAAAGAGGGGGTAGGTCAGTGAGTGGGGGGAGAGAGGGGCTAGGTCAGTGAGGGGAGGGGGTGGGGGTAGGTCAGTGAGGGGGGGGGAGAGTGGGGGTAGGTCAGTGAGGGGGGGAGAGAGGGGGTAGGTCAGTGAGGGGGGGGGGAGAGAGGGGGTAGGTCAGTGAGGGGAGGGGGTGGGGGGTAGGTCAGTGAGGGGAGGGAGAGTGGGGATAGGTCAGTGAGGGGAGGGAGAGGGGAGGGAGAGTGGGGATAGGTCAGTGAGGGAGGGAGAGTGGGGTTAGGTCAGTGAGGGGAGGGAGAATGGGGGTAGGTCAGTGAGGGGGGGGGAAGAGAGGGGGTCGGTCAGTGAGGGGAGGGGGTGGGGGTAGGTCAGTGAGGGGGGGGGGGAAAGAGAGTGGGGGTAGATCAGTGAGGGGGGGGAGAGAGGGGTAGGTCAGTGAGGGGAGGGGGTTGGGTAGGTCAGTGAGGGGAGGGAGAGTGGGGTTAGGTCAGTGAGGGGGGGAGAGAGGGGGTAGGTCAGTGAGGGGGGGGAGAGAGTGGGGGTACATCAGTGAGGGGGGGGGAGAGTGGGGGTAGGTCAGTGAGGGGGGGAGAGTGGGGGGTAGGTCAGTGAGGGGAGGGGTGGGGGTAGGTCAGTGAGGGGAGGGAGAGTGGGGTTAGGTCAGTGAGGGGGGGGAGAGAGGGGGTAGGTCAGTGAGGGGGGGGAGAGAGGGGGTAGGTCAGTGAGGGGGGGGAGAGTGGGGGTACGTCAGTGAGGGGGGGGGAGAGAGTGGGGGTAGGTCAGTGAGGGGGGGAGAGAGGGGGTAGGTCAGTGAGGCGTGGGGAGAGAGGGGGTAGGTCAGTGAGGGGGGGGAGAGTGGGGGTACGTCAGTGAGGGGGGGGGAGAGAGTGGGGGTAGGTCAGTGAGGGGGGGAGAGAGGGGGTAGGTCAGTGAGGGGAGGGGGTGGGGTAGGTCAGTGAGGGGATAGAGAGGGGGTAGGTCAGTGAGGGGGGGAGAGAAGGGGTAGGTCAGTGAGGGGAGGGGTTGGGGGTAGGTCAGTGAGGGGGGGGGGGGGAAGAGTGGGGGGTAGGTCAGTGAGGGGGGGAGAATGGGGTTGGTCAGTGAGGGGGGGGGAGAGAGGGGGTAGGTCAGTGAGGGGGGGGAGAGTTGGGGTAGGTCAGTGAGAGGGGGGGGAGAGTGGGGGTAGGTCAGTGAGGGGGGGGAGTGGGGGAGCTCAGTGAGGGGAGGGGGTGGGGGTAGGTCACTGAGGGGGGGGGGGAGAGAGGGGGAGCTCAGTGAGGGGGGGGAGAGTGGGGTTAGGTCAGTGAGGGGGGGGGGGGAGAGGGGGTAGGTCAGTGAGGGGGGGAGAGAGGGGGTAGGTCAGTGAGTGGGGGGAGAGAGGGGCTAGGTCAGTGAGGGGAGGGGGTGGGGGTAGGTCAGTGAGGGGGGGGGAGAGTGGGGGTAGGTCAGTGAGGGGGGGAGAGAGGGGGTAGGTCAGTGAGGGGAGGGGGTGGGAGTAGGTCAGTGAGGGAGGGAGAGTGGGGGTAGGTCAGTGAGGGGGGGGGAAGAGAGGGGGTAGGTCAGTGAGGGGGGAAGGGAGGGGATAGGTCAGTGAGGGGAGGGGGTGGGGGTAGGTCAGTGAGGTGATAGGTCAGTGAGGGGGAGGGGGTGGGGGTAGGTCAGTGAGGGGAGGGAGAGTGGGGGTAGGTTAGTGAGGGGGGGGGAAGAGAGGGGGTCGGTCAGTGAGGGGAGGGGGAGAGAGGGGATAGGTCAGTGAGGGGGGAAGAGAGGGGGTAGGTCAGTGAGGGGGGGGGAGAGAGGGGGTAGGTCATTGAGGGGAAGGGGTGGGGGTAGGTCAGTGAGGGGAGGGAGAGTGGAGGTAGGTCAGTGAGGGGGGGGAGAGAGGGGGTAGGTCCGTGAGGGGGGGGGAGAGAGGGGATAGGTCAGTGAGGGGAGGGGGTGGGGGTAGGTCAGTGAGGGGGGGAGAGAGGGGGTAGGTCAGTGAGGGGAGGGGGTGGGGGTAGGTTAGTGAGGGGGGAGAGAGGGGGTAGGTCAGTGAGGGGGGAGAGAAGGGGGAGGTCAGTGAGGGGAGGGGTTGGGGGTAGGTCAGTGAGGGGGAGAATGGGGTTGGTCAGTGAGGGGGGGGAGAGAGGGGTAGGTCAGTGAGGGGTGGGGTGGGGGTAGGTCAGTGAGGGGGGAGAGAGGGGGGAGGTCAGTGAGGGGAGGGGTTGGGGTAGGTCAGTGAGGGGGGGAAAGTGGGGGTAGGTCAGTGAGGGGGTCAGAGAGGGGGAGCTAAGTGAGGGGAGGGGGTGGGGGTAGGTCAGTGAGGGGAGGGAGAGTGGGGTTAGGTCAGTGAGGGGGGGGGAGAGAGGGGGTAGGTCAGTGAGGGGTGGAGAGAGGGGGTAGGTCAGTGAGGGGAGGGGGTGGGGGTAGGTCAGTGAGGGGAGGGAGAGAGGGGGTAGGTCAGTGAGGGGAGGGGGTGGGGGTAGGTCAGTGAGGGGATAGAGAGGGGGTAGGTCAGTGAGGGGGGGAGAGAGGGGGAGCTCAGTGAGGGGGGGAGGAGAGTGGGGGTAGGTCAGTGAGGGGGGGGGGGAAGAGAGGGGGAGCTCAGTGAGGGGGGGGGGAGAGTTGGGGTAGGTCAGTGAGAGGGGGGGGAGTGGGGGTAGGTCAGTGAGGGGCGGGGAGAGGGGGAGCTCAGTGAGGGGAGGGGGTGGGGGTAGGTCACTGAGGGGGGGGGAGAGAGGGGGAGCTCAGTGAGGGGGGGGAGAGTGGGGTTAGTTCAGTGAGGAGGGGGGGGAGAGGGGGTAGGTCAGTGAGGGGGGGGGGGAAGAGTGGGGGTAGGTCAGTGAGGGGGGGGGGGGGAAGAGTGGGGGTAGGTCAGTGAGGGGGGGAGAGAGGGGGTAGGTCAGTGAGGGGGGAGGGGGGAGAGTGGTGGTAGGTCAGTGAGGGGGGGAGATTGGGGGTAGGTCAGTGAGGGGGGGAGAGAGGGGGAGCTCAGTGAGTGGAGGGGGTGGGGGTAGGTCAGTGAGGGGGGAGAGAGAGGGGGATAGGTCAGTGAGGGGGGAAGGGAGGGGATAGGTCAGTGAGGGGAGGGGGTGGGGGTAGGTCAGTGAGGGGATAGGTCAGTGAGGGGAGGGAGAGTGGGGGTAGGTCAGTGAGGGGAGGGAGAGTGGGGGTAGGTCAGTGAGGGGGGGGGAGAGAGGGGGTAGGTCAGTGAGGGGGGGAGGGAGGGGATAGGTCAGTGAGGGGAGGGGGTGGGGGTAGGTCAGTGAGGGGATAGGTCAGTGAGGGGGGGGAGAGAGGGGGAGCTCAGTGAGTGGAGGGGGTGGGGATAGGTCAGTGAGGGGGGGAGAGAGGGGGTAGGTCAGTGAGGGGGGGGGAGAGAGGGGGTAGGTCAGTGAGGGGAGGGGGTGGGGGTAGGTCAGTGAGGGGGGGAGAGTGGGGGTAGGTCAGTGAGGGGGGGAGAGTGGGGGTGGGTCAGTGAGAGGGGGAGAATGGGGTTGGTCAGTGAGGGGGGGTGAGAGAGGGGGTAGGCAGTGAGGGGAGGGGGTGGGGGTAGGTCAGTGAGGGGGGAGAGAGGGGGGAGAGAGGGGGGAGAGAGGGGGGAGAGAGGGGGGAGGTCAGTGAGGGGAGGGGTTGGGGGTAGGTCAGTGAGGGGGGGGGGGAGAGTGGGGGTAGGTCAGTGAGGGGGGGAGAGAGGGGGAGCTCAGTGAGGGGAGGGGGTGGGGGTAGGTCAGTGAGGGGGGGGGAGAGAGAGGGGGTAGGTCAGTGAGTGGGGGGAGAGAGGGGCTAGGTCAGTGAGGGGAGGGGGTGGGGGTAGGGGTAGGTCAGTGAGGGGGGGGGAAGAGGGGGGGTAGGTCAGTGAGGGGGGGGAGAGAGGGGGTAGGTCAGTGAGGGGGGGGGAGAGAGGGGGTAGGTCAGTGAGGGGAGGGAGTGGGGGGTAGGTCAGTGAGGGGAGGGAGAGTGGGGGTAGGTCAGTGAGGGGGGGAAAGAGAGGGGGTAGGTCAGTGAGGGAGGGAGAGAGGGGATAGGTCAGTGAGGGGAGAGGGTGGGGGTAGGTCAGTGAGGGGAGGGGGTGGTGGTGGGTCAGTGAGGGGGGGGGGAAGAGAGTGGGGGTAGATCAGTGAGGGGGGGAGAGAGGGGATAGGTCAGTGAGGGGAGAGAGAGTGGGGGTAGGTCAGTGAGGGGAGGGAGAGTGGGGGTAGGTCAGTGAGGGGGGGAGAGTGGGGGTAGGTCAGTGAGGGGAGGGGGTGGGGGTAGGTCAGTGAGGGGAGGGAGAGTGGGGGTAGGTCAGTGAGGGGGGGAGAGAGGGGGTAGGTCAGTGAGGGGGGGGGAGAGAGGGGGTAGGTCAGTGAGTGGGGGGATAGAGTGGGTGTACGTCAGTGAGGGGGGGGAGAGAGTGGGGGTAGGTCAGTGAGGGGGGGGGAGAGGGGGAGCTCAGTGAGGGGAGGGGGTGGGGGTAGGTCAGTGAGGGGGGAGAGAGGGGGTAGGTCAGTGAGGGGGGAGAGAGGGGGTAGGTCAGTGAGGGGGAGAGAGGGGGTAGGTCAGTGAGGGGGGGAGAGAGGGGGTAGGTCAGTGAGGGGGGGAGAGAGGGGGAGCTCAGTGAGGGGGGTAGGAGAGTGGGGGTAGGTCAGTGAGGGGCGGGGAGAGGGGGAGCTCAGTGAGGGGAGGGGGTGGGGGTAGGTCAGTGAGGGGGGAGAGAGAGGGGGTAGGTCAGTGAGTGGGGGGAGAGAGGGGCTAGGTCAGTGAGGGGAGGGGGTGGGGGTAGGTCAGTGAGGGGGGGGAAGAGTGGGGGTAGGTCAGTGAGGGGAGGGTGTGGGAGTAGGTCAGTGAGGGGAGGGAGAGTGGGGGTAGGTCAGTGAGAGGGGGGGGGGAGAGAGGGGGTAGGTCAGTGAGGGGGGGAGGGAGGGGATAGGTCAGTGAGGGGAGGGGGTGGGGGTAGGTCAGTGAGGGGATAGGTCAGTGAGGGGAGGGAGAGTGGGGGTAGGTCAGTGAGGGGAGGGAGAGTGGGGGTAGGTCAGTGAGGGGGGGGGGGAAGAGAGGGGGTCGGTCAGTGAGGGGGGGGAGAGAGGGGGTAGGTCAGTGAGGGGAGGGAGTGGGGGGTAGGTCAGTGAGGGGAGGGAGAGTGGGGGTAGGTCAGTGAGGGGAGGGAGAGTGGGGGTAGGTCAGTGAGGGGGGGGGGAAGAGAGGGGGTCGGTCAGTGAGGGGAGGGGGAGAGAGGGGATAGGTCAGTGAGGGGGGGAGAGAGGGGGTAGGTCTGTGAGGGGGGGGAGAGAGGGGGTAGGTCAGTGAGGGGAGGGGGTGGGGGTAGGTCAGTGAGGGGGGGGGGGAGAGTGGGGGTGGGTCAGTGAGGGGGGGAGAATGGGGTTGGTCAGTGAGGGGGGGTGAGAGAGGGGGTAGGCAGTGAGGGGAGGGGGTGGGGGTAGGTCAGTGAGGGGGGAGAGAGGGGGGAGAGAGGGGGGAGAGAGGGGGGAGAGAGGGGGGAGAGAGGGGGGAGGTCAGTGAGGGGAGGGGTTGGGGGTAGGTCAGTGAGGGGGGGGGGGAAGAGTGGGGGTAGGTCAGTGAGGGGGGGGGAGAGAGGGGGAGCTCAGTGAGGGGAGGGGGTGGGGGGTAGGTCAGTGAGGGGAGGGGGAGTGGGGGTAGGTCAGTGAGGGGGGGGAAGAGAGGGGGTAGGTCAGTGAGGGGGGGGAGAGAGGGGGTAGCTCAGTGAGGGGAGGGAGTGGGGGGTAGGTCAGTGAGGGGAAGGAGAGTGGGGGTAGGTCAGTGAGGGGGGGGAAGAGAGGGGGTAGGTCAGTGAGGGAGGGAGAGAGGGGATAGGTCAGTGAGGGGGGAGAGAGGGGGTAGGTCAGTGAGGGGGGGGGAGAGAGGGGGTAGGTCAGTGAGTGGGGGGATAGAGTGGGTGTACGTCAGTGAGGGGGGGGAGAGAGTGGGGGTAGGTCAGTGAGGGGGGGGGAGAGGGGGAGCTCAGTGAGGGGAGGGGGTGGGGGTAGGTCAGTGAGGGGGGAGAGAGGGGGTAGGTCAGTGAGGGGGGAGAGAGGGGGTAGGTCAGTGAGGGGGGAGAGAGGGGGTAGGTCAGTGAGGGGGGGAGAGAGGGGGTAGGTCAGTGAGGGGGGGAGAGAGGGGGAGCTCAGTGAGGGGGGTAGGAGAGTGGGGGTAGGTCAGTGAGGGGCGGGGAGAGGGGGAGCTCAGTGAGGGGAGGGGGTGGGGGTAGGTCAGTGAGGGGGGAGAGAGAGGGGGTAGGTCAGTGAGTGGGGGGAGAGAGGGGCTAGGTCAGTGAGGGGAGGGGGTGGGGGTAGGTCAGTGAGGGGGGGGAAGAGTGGGGGTAGGTCAGTGAGGGGAGGGTGTGGGAGTAGGTCAGTGAGGGGAGGGAGAGTGGGGGTAGGTCAGTGAGAGGGGGGGGGAGAGAGGGGGTAGGTCAGTGAGGGGGGGAGGGAGGGGATAGGTCAGTGAGGGGAGGGGGTGGGGGTAGGTCAGTGAGGGGATAGGTCAGTGAGGGGAGGGAGAGTGGGGGTAGGTCAGTGAGGGGAGGGAGAGTGGGGGTAGGTCAGTGAGGGGGGGGGGGAAGAGAGGGGGTCGGTCAGTGAGGGGGGGGGAGAGAGGGGGTAGGTCAGTGAGGGGAGGGAGTGGGGGGTAGGTCAGTGAGGGGAGGGAGAGTGGGGGTAGGTCAGTGAGGGGAGGGAGAGTGGGGGTAGGTCAGTGAGGGGGGGGGAAGAGAGGGGGTCGGTCAGTGAGGGGAGGGGGAGAGAGGGGATAGGTCAGTGAGGGGGGGAGAGAGGGGGTAGGTCTGTGAGGGGGGGGAGAGAGGGGGTAGGTCAGTGAGGGGAGGGGGTGGGGGTAGGTCAGTGAGGGGGGGGGGGAGAGTGGGGGTGGGTCAGTGAGGGGGGGAGAATGGGGTTGGTCAGTGAGGGGGGGTGAGAGAGGGGGTAGGCAGTGAGGGGAGGGGGTGGGGGTAGGTCAGTGAGGGGGGAGAGAGGGGGGAGAGAGGGGGGAGAGAGGGGGAGAGAGGGGGGAGAGAGGGGGGAGGTCAGTGAGGGGAGGGGTTGGGGGTAGGTCAGTGAGGGGGGGGGGAAGAGTGGGGGTAGGTCAGTGAGGGGGGGGGAGAGAGGGGGAGCTCAGTGAGGGGAGGGGGTGGGGGGTAGGTCAGTGAGGGGAGGGAGAGTGGGGGTAGGTCAGTGAGGGGGGGGAAGAGAGGGGGTAGGTCAGTGAGGGGGGGGAGAGAGGGGGTAGCTCAGTGAGGGGAGGGAGTGGGGGGTAGGTCAGTGAGGGGAAGGAGAGTGGGGGTAGGTCAGTGAGGGGGGGGAAGAGAGGGGGTAGGTCAGTGAGGGAGGGAGAGAGGGGATAGGTCAGTGAGGGGAGAGGGTGGGGGTAGGTCAGTGAGGGGTGGAGAGAGGGGATAGGTCAGTGAGGGGAGGGAGAGTGGGGGCAGGTCAGTGAGGGGGGGGAAAGAGAGGGGGTAGGTCAGTGAGGGGAGGGGGTGGGGGTGGGTCAGTGAGGGGGGGGGGGAAGAGAGTGGGGGTAGATCAGTGAGGGGGGGAGAGAGGGGATAGGTCAGTGAGGGGAGAGGGTGGGGGTAGGTCAGTGAGGGGGGGAGAGAGGGGATAGGTCAGTGAGGGGAGAGAGAGTGGGGGTAGGTCAGTGAGGGGAGGGAGAGTGGGGGTAGGTCAGTGAGGGGGGGAGAGAGGGGGTAGGTCAGTGAGGGGAGGGGGTGGGGGTAGGTCAGTGAGGGGAGGGAGAGTGGGGGTAGGTCAGTGAGGGGGGGAGAGAGGGGGTAGGTCAGTGAGGGGGGGGAGAGAGGGGGTAGGTCAGTGAGTGGGGGGGTAGAGTGGGTGTACGTCAGTGAGGGGGGGGAAGAGAGTGGGGGTAGGTCAGTGAGGGGGGGGGAAGAGGGGGAGCTCAGTGAGGGGAGGGGGTGGGGGTAGGTCAGTGAGGGGGGTGAGAGGGGATAGGTCAGTGAGGGGGGAGAGTGGGGGTAGGTCAGTGAGGGGGGGAGAGAGGGGGTAGGTCAGTGAGGGGGGAGAGAGGGGGAGCTCAGTGAGGGGGGGTAGGAGAGTGGGGGTAGGTCAGTGAGGGGGGGGAAGAGAGGGAGAGCTCAGTGAGGGGGGGGAAGAGAGGGAGAGCTCAGTGAGGGGGGGGGAAGAGAGGGGGAGCTCAGTGAGGGGGGGAGAGTGGGGTTAGGTCAGTGAGGGTGGGGGGGAGAAGGGGTAGGTCAGTGAGGGGGGGGGAAGAGAGGGGGAGCTCAGTGAGGGGGGGAGAGTGGGGTTAGGTCAGTGAGGGTGGGGGGGAGAAGGGGTAGGTCAGTGAGGGGGGGGGGAAGAGTGGGGGTAGGTCAGTGAGGGGGGGAGAGGGGGTAGGTCAGTGAGGGGGGGAGAGGGGGGATAGGTCAGTGAGTGGAGGAGGTGGGGGTAGGACAGTGAGGGGGGGGAAGAGAGATGGTAGGTCAGTGAGGGGGGGAGAGAGGGGGTAGGTCAGTGAGGGGAGGGGTTGGGGGTAGGTCAGTGAGGGGGGAGGGAGAGTGGGGGTAGGTCAGTGAGGGGGGGAGAGAGGGGGTAGGTCAGTGAGGGGAGGGGGTGGGGGTAGGTCAGTGAGGGGGGGGAAGACTGGGGGTAGGTCAGTGAGGGGGGGAGAGAGGGGGTAGGTCAGTGAGGGGGGGGAGAGAGGGGGTAGGTCAGTGAGGGGAGGGAGTGGGGTTAGGTCAGTGAGGGGAGGGAGAGTGGGGGTAGGTCAGTGAGGGGGGGAAGAGAGGGGGTAGGTCAGTGAGGGAGGGAGAGAGGGGATAGGTCAGTGAGGGGAGGGAGAGTGGGGGTAGGTCAGTGAGGGAGGGAGAGTGGGGGTAGGTCAGTGAGGGGGGGAAGAGATGGGGTCGGTCAGTGAGGGGAGGGGGTGGGGGTGGGTCAGTGAGGTGGGGGGGAAGAGAGTGGGGGTAGATCAGTGAGGGGGGGGAGAGAGGGGATAGGTCAGTGAGGGGAGAGGGTGGGGTTAGGTCAGTGAGGGGAGGGAGAGTGGGGGTAGGTCAGTGAGGGGGGGGGGAGAGAGGGGGTAGGTCAGTGAGGGGGGAAGGGAGGGGATAGGTCAGTGAGGGGAGGGGGTGGGGGTAGGTCAGTGAGGGGATAGGTCAGTGAGGGGAGGGGGTGGGGGTAGGTCAGTGAGGGGAGGGAGAGTGGGGGTAGGTCAGTGAGGGGGGGGAAGAGAGGGGGTCGGTCAGTGAGGGGAGGGGGAGAGAGGGGATAGGTCAGTGAGGGGGGGGGAGAGAGGGGGTAGGTCATTGAGGGGAGGGGGTGGGGGTAGGTCAGTGAGGGGAGGGAGAGTGGGGGTAGGTCAGTGAGGGGGGGGGAGAGAGGGGGTAGGTCAGTGAGGGGGGGGGAGAGAGGGGGTGGGTCAGTGAGGGGGGGGAGAGAGGGGATAGGTCAGTGAGGGGAGGGGGTGGGGGTAGGTCAGTGAGGGGGGGAGAGAGGGGGTAGGTCAGTGAGGGGAGTGGGTGGGGGTAGGTTAGTGAGGGGGGGAGAGAGGGGGTAGGTCAGTGAGGGGGGAGAGAAGGGGGAGGTCAGTGAGGGGAGGGGTTGGGGGTAGGTCAGTGAGGGGGGGAGAATGGGGTTGGTCAGTGAGGGGGGGGGAGAGAGGGGGTAGGTCAGTGAGGGGTGGGGGTGGGGGTAGGTCAGTGAGGGGTGGGGGTGGGGGTAGGTCAGTGAGGGGGGAGAGAGGGGGGAGGTCAGTGAGGGGAGGGGTTGGGGGTAGGTCAGTGAGGGGGGGAAAGTGGGGGTAGGTCAGTGAGGGGGGGAGAGAGGGGGAGCTCAGTGAGGGGAGGGGTTGGGGGTAGGTCAGTGAGGGGGGGAAAGTGGGGGTAGGTCAGTGAGGGGGGGAGAGAGGGGGAGCTCAGTGAGGGGAGGGGGTGGGGGCAGGTCAGTGAGGGGGGGGAAGAGAGAGGGGGTAGGTCAGTGAGTGGGGGGAGAGAGAGGGGGTAGGTCAGTGAGGGGAGGGGGTGGGGGTAGGTCAGTGAGGGGGGGGGAGAGTGGGGGTAGGTCAGTGAGGGGGGGAGAGAGGGGGTAGGTCAGTGAGGGGGGGAGAGAGGGGGTAGGTCAGTGAGGGGAGGGGGTGGGGGTAGGTCAGTGAGGGGAGGGAGAGTGGGGTTAGGTCAGTGAGGGGGGGGGGGAGAGAGGGGGTAGGTCAGTGAGGGGGTAGGTCAGTGAGGGGGGAGAGTGGGGGTACGTCAGTGAGGGGGGGGGGGGAGAGTGGGGGTAGGTCAGTGAGGGGTGGAGAGAGGGGGTAGGTCAGTGAGGGGAGGGGGTGGGGGTAGGTCAGTGAGGGGAGGGGGTGGGGGCAGGTCAGTGAGGGGATAGAGAGGGAGTAGGTCAGTGAGGGGGGGAGAGAGGGGGAGCTCAGTGAGGGGGGGGGGAGAGTTGGGGTAGGTCAGTGAGAGGGGGGGGGAGTGGGGGTAGGTCAGTGAGGGGCGGGGAGAGGGGGAGCTCAGTGAGGGGAGGGGGTGGGGGTAGGTCACTGAGGGGGGGGAGAGAGGGGGAGCTCAGTGAGGGGGGGGAGAGTGGGGTTAGTTCAGTGAGGAGGGGGGGGAGAGGGGGTAGGTCAGTGAGGGGGGGGGGGAAGAGTGGGGGTAGGTCAGTGAGGGGGGGGGAGAGGGGGTAGGTCAGTGAGGGGGGGAGAGAGGGGGTAGGTCAGTGAGGGGGGAGGGGGGAGAGTGGTGGTAGGTCAGTGAGGGGGGGAGATTGGGGGTAGGTCAGTGAGGGGGGGAGAGAGGGGGAGCTCAGTGAGTGGAG